>NC_028357.1:20350117-20413190 GCF_000741045.1 Vigna radiata var. radiata
CCAACAACACCATCCATCCATAGTTCTCAAAACCAATTGAATCAATTGCATTGCATGTTTATTTTTGTTCTTTTTATACAACCACCAAATTTATTTTTTTCTCAAGTCTAACGCGATTAGGTTACATGAAAGTTAAGGCCTAAGAGTCCTTTGGGAAAACGATACTCGGACTTACCCGTTTATATTACTTGATAACGATCTGGTACACTTGCCAGGGACTTAACATCGGTGCGTGAACGAAAGGAAGATACCTGCGTATTCACATCAAAACCGACCCAATCGTAACCCCCGATCGACGGTAACCCACTGACCGGGATAAGAGGAACCGGATCGACTGGTACCCCTCCCTGAAGCAAGAAAAGGGGAATCCCATTAAGAATCTGATCCCCTCCAACGTCAGGAGAATGCGTCCTGGAACCGCTGCTGCTCCCACCCAATGCTAGTAAGACCGTCGCGAGCTAAACTTCTCTTGTCGGAGGAGGCCCTTCTTGGGAAGAAGACACAGAATCGTAGCCAGAAGATGAAGAACCAGTAGACGAAGACAGACCATCATAATGGCTACCCTCACCACCATTACCACTGCCCACACTGTCGTCGTCGTCGTCGTCGCCATAATGACTCCAAAGAAGATTCAACATCAACGATTTCCATTTTTATTACTTGGGGGAAAAAGAATGAAGTTCAGAGAAGAAGAATCGAAAAATCGAGGAAAATCTGCCTTGAATAAACCGCAACGCATCCGCACCGTTCAATTCCACCACGTTCTACGGCCCAGATCCATAGACGTTCCACATACCAAGAACTGACAGACCCTTTACTCGTGACACGTGCCCTTTCCTGCCTAAATGATTTCGCACTTATCAGAATACTTTTTAAACCCTAAAGCCACTTCGTCGCTTAGGGCTTAGGGAGCCTATGTACCATATGAACTGGACGGACTGGTCAAGAACGTCCGGTAGGCAAATCTCAACTTGGGAAGACTTGTAAGTTCATGATACAAGGGTCGTCAAAATCATTATCCGAGATAACCAATAACAGTGCAACGTTCGACCGACTAAAATAATATTTCAAGAGGGACCGTCCGGTCAAAGCAGCTGTTAACGTTTAGAATTAGTTTAAGGTAAAGCACAATTAGTAATATTGGGCCAATGATTAGGTCGTGAATAAGATCTCACTAATCACAGGCCCATGGCAAAAACTATAAATATAGGTCAAAGGTGAAAGGTAATTGGTTACATTGAATGCACATTTACTCCTAGGATTTACTTTCTCTTTCTATCTATACCATTTGATCATTTACTGACTTGAGCGTCGGAGCCTCATTAGCAAGTACTCGGTCGCGCGTGGTTGTAGGAGGTTTCAGATCAATCTGGAGAGACCGGGATGAGCAATCAGGAGGAGGCAATAAACACAACGAGACGTTCAAGAGAAATTGTGTAGGTGGAATTACGATAACACAACCACAACCAGAACAACACGTTACAATATATCTTGATTCCCTTTAACCTTTAACCTTAGTCTTAAGTTATTATTATTAGCAAATATATGTCTTCCCATCCACTTGTCTCATAATTCTTCATTTACAAATTTATACAAATTCCCATCTTGAACAAAATTTATGTACTTGTTACTATGCATAAAATTTAAAAAAAAAAAAGTATTGTATAATCAATCTGAAGCACAAATTATTAGAAGAATCAACACTCTATATTAAAAGTGGTCAATGCATACAACACATTGTTAAAGTTAGCATTGGTTAACATGAATTACATCTAATGTACTAGATATAAGTTATTCATTGTTTTCTTTTATAAATTCGTTTTTTGTTCGATTTCATCTCTAATGTTAGATGATATTTTATTCATGTGTTTAACTTGTGTTTTTTATGGTTTATTATAAGATAAGTTTTTATCCATAATGTAGAACATGTGTTAAATAATTATTTTCGTTTTTTTTTTTATATTGTTGTGTGAAACTTCCTACGTCTATTTGAATTATTTGTTATTCTTTTATATCAATCTATTGCAACACCATCTAATTTAGCTTTCTATACTTAAAATCTTCAATTTACATGTTTTTCAAAATCTTAAACTTAATTTGATATAAGAAATCACCATTATTCTTCGTCTACATATTTCACACTAAATCCCTAACATTAAACAAATTAGAATTTTGTTATTTATGATCAAAATATGAATGTCAAATAACAACAAATATTAATACAATGCTTTATTTAGAATTTAATTCATATTTTCCTTAACAGCCACTAATGAAAAAAAAATTACTAAATAAGGAAACACTGTTTTTCCTTTCAAAAACAAAAAGAACAAGCACACACATATGTATGTTTTAATTTTAAATGAAAAATCCTAACAAAAACTAGCTAAATCAAGCCCCAGGTAAACCCTTTTAAAATATTTGTAAAATAATCAAATCACTATTTTAACAATAGAATATAACAACATATCCATGTCGACAATAAAATTATTTTAAGCCCTTAATATCTAAAATTTGTTGTTGGATACTCAAATAATAAAATAATACAAATGACTCCAAACTTATTTAAATCTTTACTGTATAAAAACTTATTTTTAATATTTTAAAATAAAACCAATGAATTTAGAAACGATTTTCAACAAAAAAAAAAAGTTAATTAACAACGCTAATTATAAATTTAATGATGTCCAAAGTAAAAACCGATATATAATCAACATTAAAATAATCTAATTTTTTTTCTATCATTATTAAAATAATCTAATAATTAAAGAAGGTCTAGATCAAACACACCCTCCACTTGTTCGGCGATGATATCGCTTTTTTATAATTTCCAATCCGTGACTTTTATTTTGATAGTTTGTGCCACTCTGGCCTTATCTGAATCTCTATTTTAAAAATTAATTCAAGTTTTTAATAACAAGAAAAACCGTGATCCTTTTGTGTGTGTGTGTTTTTTTTCAATTTTTCCATCATGAAAAGATTTTTATCTGTTTGGCAAATTAGTTATTTAAATTTTAATAAATTAAATGTACGAAATATTTCAAAAATTATATATATTTCTTTCTATAAAATGCAAATTTAATAAAGAAAAAGAAAAGTGAAAATTATGTAGTAGTACTAGTACGTGTCATAGGCTGTTATTCTGACAGTTTTTTGGATGGAAGCTTGCAACCTATTGAGTGAGAATCTCTTATGGTATGAAGCATCATTTATATGTGCATGTATAAATATGATTATTATATGTTAGGACAAAGTTGAGAAACATAACTTTTTAAGTACCTAAAGAAAAAGACAAGCTTTATTTATGCAATTATTTATTTCACTGATCACAATTGTCACATGGTTTGTCATGGGTCCATGCCTAAGGTCCCATGTCTTAATAATATTATTTTATATATTCATTTATTTAAGGAAGGGTTTATTAAACACACGTTTGAAGAATGTCTTATGTAGCATCATTCAATTCCATACCATGAAACCGTCTTTTTTTCAAATAAATAGCCGTTTACGACATTGACACTTTGTGTCTCAAAATGCTCTTTGCTGCACTTGAATTATTACAAAACAAAACCAATACAATTCGTTTGGTTTCACATGGCATGTCACATGTGAGGCATGTGTAGTGTTTCTAGCACTAAAAATAAATTGTAATAAAATGTATTATGAAGAACTAAAGTATCAAAAAGTAGATAAAAATAATGAAATCACAAATAAATTCAGATAATCAATCTCTTAATTACTATAATTTGAATTCAGATAAACCATACAATTCCAGCTCATATCACCGGTGGTTACAAATAGCTAAACATTGGCATCAACACATGAATCTCTTTCTAAAAAGGCACACATCCTTTTACATGTGTTACTCATTTGGCTTCTTTCTGTAGTGTTCGGTTTAAAAGGAGAAAGTAGAAGAGATTTGAAGGAATATCTTATCCCGTTAATGGATCAGGGCAAAAAGAGAAAAAGAAAAAGTAAATTTTAAAGTCTTAATATACTTTTTGAATTAAATAAGAATAGTTAGTTTAGTTAATATGTAAAAGAAATTCTCTCAATTCTCTCACAAACTAAAATATCATACATTACTTAGGAATATAGATTAAGTAGTTTATAAAATCTCTCATATTTAACTCCTTATATAAAATAATTGAGTCCCAAAATTATATCAATGGAAAAATCAATTACTATCTTTCATGTTCAATATAAGTATATTAGTGGAAGATAGAGTTGTTTATCTAACAAAATTAATATTTGACTTCGACTTAACATAAAATATATATATATATATATATATATATATATATATTTTAACATTTTTACAATTTAAAACATTCTTTTTATGTTGGATGTCCTAGGATCCAACATAGAATTTAAAATTTATATCGAATTGTCTTACACTCAACGATTTAAAATTTATACTGGACATTTATAATTTTTGTATGTAGTTTTTTCTTTTTTACTTTCCTGGTCATTTCGATGTTTTCCTTCCCTTCTTGGACGGTGTTTTTTTTATTGAAGTCAGTAGTCTAAAGCTCCATTTTATTTTTTAAATTATATGGGATTGATTTTGAAGGTTAGTGGTCTAAACCTTCATTTAGAGTAGTGAGACTATGAGTCTTCTTCTGTGAAGAAAAAACACAAATGCGGCTAAATCAATCATATTACATTGATGATACATCAAACAACTTTGTTAGCTTAGTCCTACTAACATCAAAATTAGTGACATAAAAGCAAACAAGATACAACAAATGAAAAAAAAAAAAGTGTTTCACAAATATTGTAGTGATGTGTGCTCTTAAGACTTGTAGAATAACACGTAGATCTTTACACTTGGTAAGATATTGTCTGTTTTAGATCAAACTCTCACGGGTTTGCTTTTGGTACCACTCTAAAAGACCTCTTACTAATGGAGGTATATATATGTGTATATAAACCCTTATCCGATTCTTCTTTTATTCGATGTGAGACTTTATTTGCATTCCAACATTCATAACGTTGTCGAAAACTCGTAACACTATCTTTAAAAAGCTAAAGTGTTGCTTGTAACACCCCGGCAACTTATAGGGACTGTTGACTGCCCCCACACATCACCACGAGACTTTCCAGTGTGCTTTGTCCTCACTCGCACACTTTCCGGGAAAACTTCCCGGAAGGTCACCCATCCCAGAATTTCTCCAGGCTAAGCACGCTTAACCATGAAGTTCTTATGGGTTAGGCTTCCGAAAAGTAAATGCATTTTTGGTGATATAGGTAGCCAAATGAATTCCTTTAAGCTATCTTTCAACTGTATAGTCCCATACCTATACAGTCTCCAGATCCCTCTCATTCCGGTGTATGATCGATTCATCCATGTGCCCCTTCCACTCGAAGCCTGCCAGGAGCCGCTCCTTGTCTGTGCCCCCTACACCATGCCTCTTGCACCGGCGATCACTCCCCGCCCTCGTCAGTGCCCGGGTGTCACATGCCCACCAGCTTCCGTCTGCTTCGTCCTCGAACCACACCGTACTGGGAGAGGCTAGGCTCTGATACCATTTGTAACGCCCCGGCAACTTACAGGGACTGTTGACTGCCCCCACACATCACCACGAGACTTTCCAGTGTGCTTTGTCCTCACTCGCACACTTTTCGGGAAAACTTCCCGAAAGGTCACCCATCCCAGAATTACTCCAGGCTAAGCACGCTTAACCATGGAGTTCTTATGGTCTAGTATGAATGTAAATTTATATGAAGATTATCTAGGTCCAACGTAAATTTTATATCATGCATCCATGTCAAAGTAGTACCTAATGTAAAAACCAAAAATATTTAACAAAAAGAATAAACTTAAAGTGGTAAGGTAGATAAAATACCATTTAAGATACTAAGAAGTTGTTCGGTTAGGAAACATATGCCAAAATAAAATCCAAGATTTCAAAATTGTATGTAACACTTTATTGGAATTTGTTCATATATGAATAGTTATAATTTAAGATAAAAAGAGATATTGAAATAATATGGCTAATGTTTATACATAAACATCTTTATTAAAATAGAAAATTTTAGTATACACTAACAAGTAAAAATTAACGCTAATTATATAATAAAATCGGATTTAAATTACACATCTAGCAAATTCTACAACCATTAATGCTAATTCACGAGAACTAACTTTCAAAAATCAATTTTAAACTGCTTTTGTTAAACTGATATTAACTCGTCACTGATTTTTAAATTAAATTTTTATTAAAATAATTTTATTTTAAACAATTTAATTTAGCATCATTCATGCTAGATGAAATTTATTTTAATATAATTTAATTTTTAACTGAGACAAATGATAGTAATTTTTTAAAAGAAAATATTTTCGTAAGTGTTCCGTTGTCATCTCAACCAAAATAAACATAATAACAAAAAAAAAATAAACAAAATAAAATAAATAAATGTTATCTATTGAAAGAATTTCATAAAAAAGACTTACTGAAACTAGACTTCCTTAACATTTTCTTTGTCTTGAGTTACATTATGACATTATTTAATAGATAGAAAACAAGAATTAAGAGAAGATGAGTTCTTTTCAAATAAAGACAAAAAAATTAGTACGTCACATAATTGATGAAAAACAAAGTCACATAATCACTACAATTTTATTAATTATCTTTAAATTTAAATTTATATAGACTGCTAAGTCAATGTATTTTCAAAGTGGTCGGTCTATCAATTCTCACCAAGAATACTCTAAAACTTTCAGAATAACATTGAATGATTAGGCAATTCTCATTGAAACAGTTCGGTACCTTGCGTATTAAAGTCACATAAACTTAACATGATTAACAAAATAAAACACACTTATGAAACATTAGGTTGTAATTGGATCAATCCTAACCAAAAGCCTACTTTGACATTTATAAATACAAAGAGAAGCTAAAACTAAGAAAGTAGATAATTATATTTATGGGACATTTTAGACTTAACTGTCATAACTAATTGATATAATTAACTCACTTGAGCATTGAAATGTCTTTGACATGTATCCACCCATTCGGAATAATTCTTGATCCTACACTCCGAAACATAATCATTTAATTATTATGAATCATATTTTATGTCAATAACACAGGAATTCATAACACATGAACAAGAATGTTAAAAATATATTATATTATTATTAATCTAATTAATGTTAAGTTTTAAATAAATATTAAAATAAATAAAATTAACCTTTATTTTTAATATGTATTTTAGTTGGTGGAGAGGTATTTGACGCTAACATTTTTAAATCTATAAAAATGTTTAAAACCATAGTGTCTATTGCATTGACACTAACTTTTTTTTTCATATAAAAAATATTCTTTTAAAAGAATTTAAGATAAATTTCAAATCCTTTTAAATCTTTATTGCTATTGGGAGAAAGAACAAAAAAAATATTTGAAGACTATTATACTTGTCGTGAAAAGATTAATTATTTGAATGAGTTCTAATTTCACTAAGCAAGTAATCTTAATTTTTGAACCTTTATTTGGTTGAGAGAATTTCAAACTCTAGACTGAATTCCAAAATATTAAGCAAAAACACTTTACAGAACGAATAAATTTTCTAAATGAATGTATTATATTAATGCGTAAAAAAACAAAACGCTCAACAAATAAGTTCAGAGAAGATATATCTCTTATCGAGTTATATGGCTAAATTTTACTAAATAACTTTAATGAAGAGTGGAAATATTGAAAGCGACTAAACTATTTTTGAAATGACTACATATATATAGGTTTTATTTAAACAAGAATTCACTTTTTAGTGTTTAAATGATTTTATTAAGTTAAAATAAAAACTACTAAAATTTCCTTAAAAAATCTTAGAAAAAATATTAGCACAATTATAATGCTATAGAAATGTTGTACAAATAATACTAAAAAAAGAGAAGATGCACAGAAATAAAAGGTTTGTCTAAGAATAAAGATAGACAATACTTAAAATGGTGTAAGCCGTAATAGAAAGGTAGAAAGATTGAGGGTGGAAGAATTTCTGGATCTCTTAATTTGAAGGGAACAAGAAGGAAGAATTTATGAGCTTGTATGAATTTCGTCCAAAATGGTATATTATCCCGTAAAAAGAATTTGTAGAATTGCGCGTAGTCTAGAAAGTGATGATGGTACCCGCTACAGAAATAAAAATAAAAACAAAAATGCACGGTAGAATCCAGGGACAATGCTCCTAGGAAGTAGTAGGACACATGAAAAAATAAAAATAAAAATAAAAAAATAGAAAAAGAAAATATCCATGTCATCACGGGGTAGATACATAGGTGAAGATGATTTGGCAGCGTCATAAGTTGCGAACTTATATTAGAAGAGAGGCAGCATGTGTTGGGTTGATGTGGACGTGTGTCACTCACTCACCCACGTAGGACCGACCAGACCATTTTCCATACTTTCACGTGATGTTTCTCGATCCAACCAAATGTTGCTCACTCTACTCACCAGTCAATCCCTAAATATCCTCATCATGGCGACATCCTTACCCTCTTCCATTTATCATCTTCATCCCAACTATTTATAATCCAATCAAATGCTCACACTCCCATCTATCATAACTTTTTTTCAACTTTTCTCACAGTTACTTTTAATTTAACAATTCTTTTCAATTTCACTATAAACTCTTCAAAATATTTATTGAATTCAATATATAAAAGAATTAAATAAATTTCAAAGTTTCTTATTTAAATTTGGATATAACTATTATTTTTATTTATTGAATATTCAAAATTTTATAATTTTTATATTTTAATTTTATTTATTTATTGAGTAATTTGATGATTATCTTGTATATTATTATTTTTAAAATTAAATATGGTTTTAGTTTATGTAAGACTGACTTTTTTTTTTCTCAAAATTTAATATATTTTGATTCTAAATTTTCAAAGTGAATGAATATAATTATCCAAACTTAACTGCGTTAAATTTGTTTAATGTTTTAAAAGTGTTTTAACGTAATGTTTGAATTGTTTATATCATTTTAATATTTTTCAACTCAACTATCATCTTGAAATACAACAATAAATCTAAAAGATTAATGTTACTATATTACAAACATTATATTGATTTATTTTTAAAGTTTAAGAATTAAAATGTATCAAAATTTATAAAACAAAAATAAATTTCTATTTTATATTAAAGTTTAAAGACTAAAAACAAATTAATTTACAAATGCTTAATATAAAAGTGTAAAGTTTTGAGTACTTAATAAACTAAAACAAAAATTGAATAACATTCGTTGATAGAACAACTAATTTTTAAAAGAAGCTTAAAATTTAATTAAATCATAAATATACTATGCATATACTATTTAGGTTTGTTGTGTACTCATATATTTAATAAATAAAATTAAGTAAAATATAAAAAGTACATATTTTTTTTATTAAGATAAGATGAATATAAAATAATTTTATTGTATTTATGTTTTTACATAGTCAAAATGTATTATAAAAGACTCTACAATAAATACTTTTTAATATTCTTCAGCGTTCAATATAAAATATCTTCTTCACTTTAAGGTAGTAAAAAATGTATCAGGATTGATGTCGTCAACATTCAAAATAGGATGCTTGTAAAAACACTTTCATCGAGTTAGACATGTGTGTCATACAGTAATAAATATTAAAAATGAATACATAATAATTATTTTGTGAATAATGTTATTTATGTATTTTTATTTGGTTGGATTTAGATTGTCTAGGTACTTATTTATCTGTTTAGGGTCTTTTTAATCCATATTATGTTTTTATTTCTTTTTTAATTATGTCTAATCATTAATGCAAAATTGATCTTTAACGTTATCCTTTAAACGTCAGTTAAGGGATGACTTGACGTATATTAATGAACGGTAACATTTTCGTAATTAAATTAGTCATAGAGATGTCGATTTGGATGGGGACCAATGTTTATAACATTGTAAACGTCAGTTCCTCACTAACCGGATGTCTATAGGCCTGACAGGTAGGTGAGAAGTTAGTCATTTTCTGTCATATAGACGTTGGTTACGGGGGGACCCGACATCTATTTGGCTGCAATTAATGCTATTCACCTACCTGGCAGGCACTTAGACGTCATGTGGTACAGGACCGACGTCTATAATATTATAGTCGTCGGCGCCCCAGGTCACCATTGTCTACTGACCTGCCCGGTTATTAAAAAGTCACTTCGTTCAACGGTCTAGACGTCAACGCACTTTGCGTCCAACGTCTAAATGGCCTGAAAAAGGAAGGTGAAAAGTTCTCTTAGACGTCACATTATTGAGGTAACCAACGTCTATAACATTATAGACGTCAGTCGCAGTAGTAACCGACGCTTAAATTCATGTTAAATAAACCACGAACTCGCAGTTACGCGCACATCATCTTCTTCCTCCTCTCCTTTTCTCTCTCTCACGACATTGCATTCCATTCCAGGTGCGTTTTTTTTTTTTTTTATTTAAACCGTTTAAACTTTGTTTTAGTCCGATTAAATTAGTCTTTTGATCGGTTATCATCTAATTGAACCGATTAAAATGTGTTTTCGTTGTGTTTTAATGCAGTTTTGCTCCTATCTTTGGGTAACATAGTACCACATTCTCCCATTGCTAACTTCCTCATAAGAAAAGCGGTGTCTTTTGGATTTCTTATTATGTTTCGACCCAAAATCGAACCTGAGTCGTTGCCTAGTTCTCGTGTCACCGTAATTTTTTCCTTTTGCGGTTGAAATGGAACTAGACAAGGACCCAAGTTCGGTTTTGGGTGGAAATGTCATAAGAGATGCAAAAGACGCAAGCTTTTTTTGTGGGGAAGCTAGCAAAGGGAGAGTGTGCTACTAAGCTATCCAAAGACAGGAGTAAGACTGCACTAAAACACAACGACTATCTTAGACGTCGGTTAGTGCTATGTTCGACGTCTATAGTGACCTTAGACGTCGGTTGATGACATGTTCGACCTCTATATAGTCCCTTAGACGTCGATTAGTTCCATGTTCGACGCCTATATAGTGTCCTTAGATGTCAGTTAAGGTCTGGACCGACGTTTATATAGTGCCCTTAGACGTCGGGCATGGCACGAACTGAAGTTTATATAGACGTCGGTTATTTGAAAATTCAATGTCCGATTAACGTCACCCATATAAACGTCGATTGTAAAAGTGACGTTAAAAGTTCAAAATAACAGACGTCTAAAGTCCTTTCTGCACTAGTAAATTATCATATATTCTGGTTATCTTTACTTACATTATATCAGAGTATGTTGGCTTCATTATTTTTATGTTGATTAGATAGATTAAATAATTATCTCCATTAAAGAGAGTAAATAATTAAAGTACTCTTATATATTTTGTTCGAAAATTCCTGCGTTGTGTCTATGGGAAGAAAATCATCTCACAGCTAAATTTCTCACAGCTAAATTTATAAAGGAGTTGAGTTTCAAGTTTAAACACAATATCTAAAAATCTTGGATATAAAAATGTAAGAAAATTGGCATTGGGGGAAAAGTCTTAGATATGATGAAGGTAGGTTAAGTAGACAAATATAGTATAAATAATAGAAAGAAATAAGAAAAGTGGAGGCACATGCATTTGGAATATGGTACCCATGAACGTGGAAAAAAGAACCTCAAAGAACAGGATGCGGCCCTAATCCTATAGTTATTGGTTGTTGGGGAGAAGTGTCGTTGGCCCACTGGATTTGTGGCATCCGTATTTGTCGTGTTAGATTAAAGAAATAGAAAATGACAAATGCACAAATAATATAAAAACAGGGCTTAACACACATAGTACTGCTTCAAGATTTTGCTTTCTTAATATATTCATTAAAGTACAGAGGATTGGAAAAATAACATGTAATTGCCTTATCCCGCCAAAATGTATTCAATGTATATGTAGATTGATGGTGAAAATACTTTGTTGACTTTAATTAAATTGTCATGCCAAACCCCTCTCTCTCTCTTTCTCTCTCACACTCACTCACACAACACACATATAAAGTTGCTAACTCTATGAAAGTATCCAAAATGGATTGACACTTGTCTACCTAATTATGAAAAAGAAAAATAGTTACACACAAGGTTCTATATTCATTTTTAAGATGTTTACAAAATAACTCATATAACCTCATGCAAAAGCTATTGATCTTATGACAATATTTGCACTTTACATGCAAAATAGGTTGGACACATATCTTCAGATAGACAACAAACACTAGATCGTCTACCTAAACTTTATAGTTTGAGAGAAATTTTATATGTAAATCTATCACTTCATGAAATTCAGCTATTCCCGGAGAGATCTATAAATCCTCTCTATTGATATTTGAATCTTTCTTTTTCAACTTCATTTGTTTGTAGGTTAGGAGTGAACAAGTAAAGGTTTATAATGTTCTTACTACAAGTGTTCAAGATTCTTCTCAATATAGTTTGTTAAAGTGGTATATAATTTTTAAATGTTGAATTGCCTACCAAAATGATCTTGAATAGAAAAATTGTTTTTATGAACAAATTAATTGATATTTTAAACTGAGTTTGGAAATAATCATAATGAGTAATAATTATTACCTTAGTTAAAAGAAAGTTTTCCAAAAATACACATATAATAGATTATGTTTAACAATAATCTAATAAGTGGAAATTTGGTTTTCATAAAATTCGAATGAAATATAATTTATTTGTTTCAAACTTTTCGTAAAAGTAATTAATTAAATTAAGTTTTAATCGATTAATACCACACTAAAATGTTTTCTTAATTCATAAATGAATAAATTAATTATGATCAATCATCGATTGGTTAAATTAATATTTCTTTAAAAAGAAGATTTTCTCTCACTTTTTAATATGAGATTACTTTTCAAAAACTTTTCAAAGTTAGAGAATATTATTGTGAGAAAGTTTTGAGAGAATATTTCTAAAAATTCATCTTATATTAGAAAGATTGCTCAAGATTCAACAAGGAAGATTGCTCATGTACTAATTTTTAGTGTGTATGTATAGGTAATTGAGTGTTTTCATTACTTTGTAACTCTTCTTTAGATATTCTTTCACGGTGTAGCTATTTTTGTATTAGTCTAGTTTAGAGATGACAACAAGTGAGGTTAAATAGGAGAAGTGTCTACTCACTATCCTTCTTACTTGAATAAATTTGCCCCATTGCTCGTTGGGTATCTGTAAACAAAATACCCAATGTTTTTTTACATACATAAATACCCATGAATAACCACTTATATTTATTAAATACATGTATATATTAAATACATGTATCTGTTACATATAAAGTATTCATTTAATATTTGTTACATATTTTATCCATAGATAATCGCAGATTCAAATTGTTTTTCATTCTTAGTCTATTTGCATATATATATATATATATATATATATATATATATATATATATATATATATATATATATATATATATATATATATTTATTATAATTAAACATTTTCAAAGATTTTAGAAAAAAAAAAATCCAATTCAAATTGCCTAGATTAATTAAATGTATATATATTTTTTTAAAAAAATCAAACTAATATAAACATTTTTTGTTTGATTCTTTTGTGTTTTATTTTGTTGCTTATCTTCAATTTGTGGTGTTCTTGAAGTCCATTAATCATTGACTAAAACTATTTTTGATATTAATAATTAATTTTCAAGGCAAAAGTTTTTATTTCAAATTTTAAAGTTCTTTTAATCAAATGACCCCTCTTTATTGTGTTTTAGCCATTCTATAATTTACAACATTGTGTATTTATGTAAGCCTAAAGTGTATTAAAACAATACTTGTTGTATTTTGATTGATTATTTAGAACTTTTAAGGTGTTTCTTAAAGGAAAATTGAACACAACTAATATTAGGTATTCATTTTCTTTTTATCTGTATGTAAACCTTAATTCATGTTTTTTTATATGGTTATTGCAAAATGATCTTTGAGAAAATCCTATATCAAACATCAAGAGGATAGCCATAAACCATATTCTAGTTCACCCGTTTTTCAACAAGCTTTGTGAAAATTTTATATATCTAAGGATGACAATACATGACAGATCATTCAAATTGGTCGTAACCCGCTATAAAAAAAAAGTGTGGAATGTGATGCATATTTGAGTCCATTAGCCCACATGGACTCGTCCTGCATAATCCACAACTCTCATTATTTTTATATTATTTATTGTTGTGCTAATATGATTAAGTATTTCCATTTATTATTTCATCAATATCATATGCTTACAAGTAAAATTTTATAATTATTTCATGGTTCACTTGAATATTTTTTTACATAGTATGTTTCCTTATTTATTTATAAAAATAGTAAATCATTAGTCTTTAATTTCACTTTGTAATGGTTATACTTATGGGAAATCCTTGTATTGGATAAAAAATTATAAATAGTTTTTTCTATATAGTTTTTATTTTTTTTTTAATTTATGAGGGTCGGCTCACAAACTTACAATTATGCAGAGAATGCTAGACATATTAACCTATAAGTCTTATGCAAGTTTGATCCATTTTTTGCATACCAAACGTGGGGTGAGTTGATATGGATTATTATCCTTATATATAATTCTATTCAACCATTCTTCTATAGTTAACATGTTATTTCATACATAGGAAGACCATACTTGAAAACATTCTATGATGAATCTATTAATAGAATAAACTTCATAAAAATGTTAATATTAAGATTATCTAAGTTACATGTAAATGTTAAATTCTTTGGTATAATAATTTGATTGAGATTACACTACTTTCATTTCATCTAAAACTTTCATAGTAAAAATATAGTGAAAATATGAAAAATGATTTATAAACACGTTGAGTATAAAAAACTTGTACTCATTAAGGTGTCTTCTACAAACAAAATCATGTTGTCTTGTTGAAGTTCTTCTTACAACTTGAAGAATCTATCAACACTTTAAAAGTTTAAACCAAGAATGTTATTGTAGATGGAGAAGAATACAAATATAAAAGTAAAGTGAAAGTCCTCAGAGTTCAAAGCCGATCTTGCTTAATACAGTTGTTCCTTGTATGCGTTTTTTGGAGATGCTTATCTTTTGCTATCTTCTCACCGCTGTGAACTCTTCTACAATCTCGTAGAACCTATCCTTCATCTACAATCTCGTAGAATGTCTTTCACTTGTGTCTTTTGCACCGCAAAAATTACCATAGTTGATTCCCTTTGCCAACTGAACCAGGAAACTTTTAGTCGATATTTGACTCTCTCTCACTCCTTTTTTTTTTTTTCCGGCACTCAAAGCATAAAGGCTCTGATACCACTGCTGGGAAAAGCTCACGATACACACTCATATTTTTCTAAAATTGAGTCGACCCACACAAATAATTTTACTCTTCAATCCGGTGATTTTCATTAATCCTTGGCAACCTTTAGGTGCAAATCGGACCTTGGACTAAGTACAAATAATAAAAACGCATAATAAAATATCAACTTACCTACAAATAAAATCCACTTATTCTATCATAAAATAATATTCTACCTAGATAAATAGAAAATCATAACTACCCATCCCTATTTTATCTCTATCAAATCAAACCAAATATTACTAGACCCAAAACTAATAAAATAATAAATCTCTAAAATTTAAATTTAACCCAACAAAAAGTACATCACCTTTGGAGACTCAAAGGATAAACACATTAGTAATTTATTACTTGAAGATGTTTTCAATACAAGAGATGAATTTGAGAATATAAAACTCACAATGCACCTAATGTCACTAAATTGAAGTAATTTCATATATATTAAATCTATAAAAAAAACAAATACAAGATAGGAGAGTTTTATATATATATATATATATATATATATTAATTAGGAGGTGTGTTCATAAACTAAAAAAATAAAAACATGTGAAAGAAGCCAAACAACTAAAGTTAAGACAAATTTACATATGGTAGATGAGAATTATATTCATAGAGTCAAAGAAAGTTCCAAGTAATTATGACATAATCGTGTGCATGAAATAGTTCTAACTATTAATAGTTAAAGTTGGTTTATGATACTTAACCACTTTGTTCTAGATCATATTAAAAGTTTCTAGAATATTTAGAATAAATATTTCTTTTATAATAATTTTATTTGAATATTCTTGGAGTATTCTAATTTTTTTAAATAAAATTTATAATTCTAATGTATTTTAATAAAAAAAAATCTATTTTACAAAATAGTTATTTTATTTTTTTGTTTTATATTTTCAAATACTTTTCTATAACTCCTTGAATTTTCTTATTTTTGACCTTCTTCTAAAGAGTCTTTATATATTTTTACTTTTCTCTCTCATTTATCATACTTTTTATATGAACTCTTTTATGTATTCAAATAATAAGTTTTATGTTTCTAAATTATTAATGTTATAACTTTTAAATTTGTTTATATTTTATATCTTTTTATTATTTATAACTTTTTAACTAATTGATCTAACCCAGCATCCTTTTATTAAGTTAATTTGATTCTTTTATTAGAGAGAAAAAGTGTAAAGTTAATTCATATTTAAATACATACTAGTGTAACAAAGAGAAATGACAACTGTTATTTTTTGTAATACGTAATGACTTTTGAACCAAGGAATACACTGTTGAGGTAAAAAAAGGTGGACTTTTGACATCAGTTCACAACTGAGGTAATAAAGGCAGGATTTTCTGCTTTGGTTCCTTAATGATTTAAGTGTTAAACCGAAAAAAAAAAAGGAGATGGAAAGGGGGGGGGGGGTGGTAGCAGTTATGCAAGGAACCACTGCCATAGAGGGTGCTAGAGTTTAAAAATATATTTAATTTTAAGGAGCTATGGCGGCATATTTTTTTTTAAATCCTGTGCACTTTGTGGCAATGGTTGTGGCTTGAATTTAGGCCATAGGCCCTTTTCTACCTTGGTTTTTACCACAACTACTGCCTAAAGCCTGCTTTTTTTTTTCTTTAATAATAGGTCTGTTTTGGTGACATCCATTATCACAAAAACAGACCTTGATATAAAAGCACAATATTCACAGTACAAAAATACAGGCCAAATAATTCTTTTCAATGAAATACATAATTATAACCATAAGATATCTTAATGTAAAAAGTCTAAATAACTATAAATCAACTCAACTAAAATATGCTAATGTAGATATTAAAAAATCCTAATAACTATGCACTATTATAATTTTATTACATGTTTTGCAAGCACTTTCTATAGGTAAAGAAGGGGTTTCTCGAGAATTGGAACATGAGTCTTGAATCTCTACACAAGACACATGATTTTAATTAGTGTATATGAATTCCAAAGGATGGAAAAAAAACAAAATTCAACAAATCCAAATATTACCGTTTGTCAGCGCCTTGTAATATGGGCACGAATAGTGTTTGTAATCCAATACATTACATAGTTGTTGAGATTGTTGACAACACAATGTCTATGTCAATCTAGTTTTTGATGATGACAACACATTGCTAATAACATGCATATGTTGTTTGCTCTTATTACATGTTCTTATGCAAATTAACTATTATATTTGTGAACATGATTATGTAATATGTTACATGTTCCAATGTTGATTGATTGATATATATGTGGAACGTGATCACATGCTTTATGTGTTATGTGTAATGCATCTTTACATATGTTTTTCTGCACATGTTTTAAAGCTGAAAACCACAAGCACTTTTATGAACTTATAACTGTGTGACAAAGTTCTAGTGCAGTCGACTACATTATTAATGGATTCGACTATGCTAAAATCTTTGTGCAGATTTTGAGAATCAATGCTCTGTGAATTTTGAGAAGAAAAGAATTTCAAAATGTTTTACATGGTTGAAGTCGACTATGTTTTCCACACATTCGACTGTCTTTGTTATTTGGTTTGAAATTTTGTTATGCTCTTGCACCCCAACGGCTATATTTTTAAAAGTTAGTTGAGCATTGATGACTTGGTCAACTGTATTAAATGTGTTTTGTTTTTGGTTGACTGTATGCTACCTGGTTGACTGTTTATTATAACTGTCATAATTCAGTTGACTGAATTAGTACCATAATCGACTGAGAGTCTGTCTGAATAACAAAAATCTATAAATAGACTGATCACGAATCAGTTAAGAGACTTTTGAAGAACTGGCAATTTCATTTCTGTTTCAGATCAAATTCTCTGTTGTAAGAGCTCCAAGAATTCTCCAAGAAGACGGTGGTGATCTTTCTTGAAAGAGATTCCAAGGGAGGTTCTTCTGCACACACAAAGATTGATCAGTATCTACACAAAGAAGGTGCTTCTGTGTGATCGTGTTTCAGGCTTGGCATCCTTTGAAGATTGCTGCATTGTTTTTCTGGCTTGGCATCTGTAAAGACTGCTGGTATTTGGACCTGTTGGATACAAGGGATTGTTCACTTTGAGGATTGTTCAAAGTGGTGTTGCAGATTGCAGAAGAGGGGATTCTTGCTACAAGTCTGGTTTTGCTCTGCAACTATATTTTGGTTTTGGGTTAGAGAGGAGATTTATAATTTTGACGTGGAGGTCTTCTATAAATTCCTTGTTGTAAAAACCGCAACCATTATAGTGCATTTGCTTCCTGGGTTGGAAGGACACTGAATGTAAGCATTATTGGCCGAACCAATATAAAAATTTAGTGTTTGATTTTCTCTATCCCTACACTTTTACTTTGCAGTCGACTTTAATCTTTACGCACCCAACTACGTTTTTCCACTACATATAATTTTTCATTACTTGAATTTCAAGAAAGTGTGAAAAGTTCAATACTTTGATTGCAAGATTGCGAAAAGATTTTATATTTGTGAAAACACCAATTCAGTCCCCCTCTTGATGTAAAAACGAAGCTATTTGTTTCCCAACAATAGTAACCACACTCATATGAGCCAGTTTGTCTATTACACAATATATAATCATAGTTATAAATAGTTAATGAAGATCGTTAGAATAACACAACTATAAGAAAGTATGGACCAAAATATCAAACCTTTAGGGCTAACCATGAAAGCCTTTTAATTTTAGCAGTTGATTTTCCTAACAACATCATATGTGTTGCAATTGAACTATTAAAAAATGGCTTTAGGATACACATAAATGCAGTATACTTGCAAATATTGGTTCTTACCAACGACTCCTGGTACTCAGCTATCTCGAAAGTTGATTTTGTGAAGGAACGTCATGGAACAAATGGTACAACACTGTTTTTTTTACGAAACATATTCTTTAGACGATTTAAGATATAAACGTTTTTTCGTTAAATGTTTGTTTATTGAAGGCTTAATACCAATTTTTGTCCCTAGTTTCGTTAGGTGTGTTCAAAATGACCCTCCTATTTTTTAGAAGTTCATAGTGATCCCATATTTTGTAAAAATGATTCAAGTTGGTCCTTTATGCTTTCGGCATTAAAAGCGCTAACGGTGTAATGTCCACCCTAACCAAAAGTGAATCAATTGTCCAGTTATTAACTGTGTGGCAAACTCATGTCAATTGACTTCGCAACGTTAGGTTTATTGATGTCGAAATGTGAAAAGTTAAAGTTATTGGGTAAAAGGAAAGGGTTAGGGTTCATGGAAGTTCTTCCCTAAATTGAGCAAAGTCGTTGTGGTGAATAACCCCAATTTGGTGAAATTGGTTTCAATTTTAATGGATAACCCTAATTTGATGAAATTGGTTTCAATTTGGTGTTAGAGCTCCTACATTCTTCCATCAACCACAAATCCTCCATTACTTGTAGCAAACCCTAAATCCCTAATTTTCATATATCATTATTCCCCAATTTTCAAAAACCCTAAATCGTTAACCGTGTGAACCCCCAAATTCATGAATTAATCTCGTGACTTTCTCCTTCATTAGAAACCAAATTACGCTCACAAGAACCTCGCGAGTACCACTATGAACATTGTTCTCCTTTAAACTTCGAGAAAAATCATTCTCATGCAACCACCCTCTTCCACCATGAAATCACACGACGACAAAACCCCAAAATTGTGTCGCCACCATCATTAAGGTACCTACAATCATAAATAGACTTGCAAATTCAAACATAGAGGAACCCTAACCACTGTTGCGCCTCCTATCTGCGACTCAACTTGCAAGAAACCAGAAAACACAGAAAACCCCAATGTTCAACATGCAAAAAACCCAAATCTTTTAAATGGAACAACCCAGAAACAGGGAAATTATCATGTCATTTAAACTGATGTTGCCACGTATTGCATAATTGGACAAATCATTCACTTTTGACTAGTGTGCACATTACATCGTTAGTGTTTTTAATGTCATAAGTAAAAAGGACTAATTTGAATAGTTTTAACAAAATATGAGACCACTATAAACTTCTGAAAAATAGGAAGATCACTTTGAACGCACCTAACAAAACTAAAGACTAAAACTTTTATTAAGCCTTTATTAAACTTTAAAATAAAAGTTGTTAAACAGTCTTATATTTTATGACAATCTTTATCTTTAAAATAAATAAATAAATAAATATATATATATATATATATATATATATATATTATTTATGATAATTATTTATCTTTATATAAATTATGATAATTATCCAAAATTAGATTATTTTAATTTTTTATTTTCAAAATATTTTAAACAATAATTGTTCCACATTGTGTTTCTTTTATAGTTTTCTAATTATTTTATCAGTTTTAATTTATCAATTTCAAAAAGCTTATTTTTTAGTTTTTTTAATTTGACATAAATGATTTCTTTATAAAAAGTGAAAAGTTTTTTATATATTTATTTGTCTAAGACTCTTTAAGAATTTCAATCCTCTCTTGTGTAATCAAAGGTGTCTCAAATATTCATTAAATATGATTAGATTCAAGGTCAAGACCAAATCATTTTATTCATTATGCTTATAACTAATCACAACTTATAAAATTGACATAAAAATGACAAGATAGTGTTCCAACTAAAGGTATTAGAAGACTCCAAGTTAGAATATAAGAAGAAAATCACGTGGTAAGTTGGAGAGAGACACGTGGTTGGAAGAGAAGGTCATATCCATAATTATTTGACCTATTGGGTTTTTGGTTTGTAGAATTCTAAGAAAAAGGACAAGTGAAATGATGAAGATTACAAAGAGACAATAATCAACGATGATCTCATAATGTGGAGAGAATGAATGAGATTCAAATTGAAGACCACATTACTCTAAACTATATAAACTCTAAATTTCACTAACTAAATATCTAAACATAAAAATAGACATCGACATTGACAGGAATTTAATCAATATTTTTTTACGGTTTAATTTGTTTTATTCTCAAACCTTCTTGTTATGGCGTGGTTCATTTATGAGAGAAATGAAAACAAGGAAAGAATAAAATCTAAGTAGTTTGAAAATTAAAAAAAAAAAAAAAAGAGAAAAAGTTAAAACTTTACAATTTTTCTAATGTTTTTATTTATCCAAATAATTAATTTCCCCGTCTTATTTACCAATATATACTAATTACTCTGTAGGGTGAGAAATTAGTTAATCCGAACTGCTTAGTATTCTTAATTATTTGAAGTTTATAAAAATTATTTTACTTAATATTTTAGAAAATAATTTTATAAAATAATGATTATATAAATTATTAAATTATTTTAGTTTTAACATGTTTTTATTAAATATAGATACTTAATATTTTTTTTTCATGAATTCAAGTGTCTAATGTTTCTTCAATGTTCAAAATTACGCTAATATCTGTAATTAATTTAATGATTAAATTTTTATTTAATAACTCGTATTTTAATATTTTTAACTTTTATTTTTCTTATAAAAATATTATATATAATTAATAATATTTTATTTCAACTTTTTAGTATTTTTTTAAAATATTTTTAAGAACGATTGTTATTAATTTTAAATTATGATAATTTTAAATTAATAATGTGGAACTGTAATTAATTTCAATAATTACTATTAAGAATGAACTCTTAAAAAATAGCAATTACTGTATCTTTAAGGGTAATATAATTGTTGGTTTGCATTTTTAGTTTAATTTGTTTGGTTGTACGTTAAGGATAATTTTTCTTAAAATGACTTGAATTCTTACTTATTATTTTTTTTTGCTGTTTAAGTTTTTTCATATTTATTTTGGTGAGTACTTGAAATTATTTTGAATGATTTTTTTCTAATATTTTTTTTGGCTTGAATAATATTTGTAGATCTTATAATCCGACTAATAAAATTTGTTGAATAGTTTTTTAAATAATTCTTTACCCACATTAGAAATATATTTCATGTTAAAAATTTTGGATTATATATATATATATATATATATATAATAAATAATTAAATATGTTAGTGTTGTTATATTATTAATTAAAATATTAAAGTAATATAATTAATTATATTTATGGCTAAAATTAAATATGTCATAAAATATTAATTGTGTAGATACATTATTTAATATTCTAATTTGATGAGGGATCAAATTAGAATTATTGATTTTTTAAAAATAATAATAGATAGAGGTTACATTAAGGGGTTAAATAATGGTATATGATGCAATCAACTTCTATCAATATAAGATCTTCAAAAAAATGGATTAAAAAAAAATGGATTAATAAGAAATATAAGTCCATGAAGGACAATAAGCTTTGAGAAGTTGGTCCGATTATCAGAAAGTGTGAAATTCGTTGGTAGTAAGTAAATATTTAAAATCAGAAGAGATTCGAAAGGTAATGAAGAAGTATAAGGCTGATTTTATGGCGAAAGGCTATCTCAAAAGGAAGTGATTGACTTTAAAGAGGCTTCTATCTAGTTTCATCGAAAGACTCTTATAGAACAACCATGGTTCTTTTTGCACATTAAGAATTAGAGCTTCGTCAAATGGATGTTAAGATAACCCAACCCAACTCATTTATTAGCAAACCAGAAAAATTTGAACGCCGTCCGATCCACCACAGAATGGTAGGTAAACGGGTTGGCTCTCTGGCTCACTTAATTACAATTTCTTAAATAAAATATTTTTACAAACTTTCCATAATTCAAATTTAAACAAATTTCACTCCTGACATGGGGTGTTTAATTAGTTTTTGAAAATAGGGAACTTAAATAATTTTTTTAGCAAAAAAAATAATAATACATTTTTTATAAAATTAAAATTAAATTTTAATAAAATAAAATTAGGTAGGTGGGTTGGTGGACCAACCCTGCTTATCACAGGTTCAACTCGGATGAGTCCGGTTTAAATGAGCCAGGTTAAAATCTGAGAGGGTTGCTCCCTGCACCTCCCCATTTTCTTCCTCCACCTCCCCCTTCCTTTTTTACCCCTCACTCTATTTTTCTATTCCTAATTTATCCTTTAGTAAAAGTTTATTTTTAGGATTAAAATTTTATAAATTCTACCCACTCTCCCATACAACCTATTGATTCTCTTTTACATTCATGCTTGGTACTTTCAATCTTATATTCGTTCTGAGGTTCATGCCCTCATTCTCACTCGTGTTGGGAATTCTTTCTTTTATCTTTCTTTAGGTGTGAGAGTAACTTGAGTGAGAGGTTTCCAATCGTTGGAGTGACAAATTTCAATTTACTATGTGACATGAATATGCACGAATACATAACCTAAATCAACATAGAAAACCTTCAAACGGATATTGGCATCCATCAACGAATATCAACATCTGTTTAAAGTAAAACAGATGTCAACATCCGTTTAACCAAAAATCTGCTTTAGAATAAAACACCTGCAACACTACAAAACTGCCTACATTTCTCTTTCTTGTAAGCTTTTGATTTTTTTTTTCTTGTTAAAAAAAGAATATAACTTCCACTATGAGTTTTCTTGTTAGAAGAAGTTATATTCTTTGCTGCAGTAGGAACCACCTCAGTTTTTGGAGCCTTAACACAAAATGGAAAACAGAAGAACGCTAAATATTTTAGTAAACAAAAATCCCAAATACTGAGTTGGGTCTTGTTAGTGTTTCCAATTCCATCTTCGACCCACATCAGATTGGTCTTCCTCCTTATTACCTCCACGTTCTCTAAGTATGCCCCAACTTTTATGTGTATCACAAATCTACACATTTCAAAAATTTATCACTTCATAAAACGTCAAACAATTTAAAGCCAGATAAATGCCATGGTTTTCCATTATATCATACCAGTTTAATATTAATATTACACAAACTATTTATTTTACGGGTTTTTACTTTTATTCTGAAAATGCATTCAATGCATCATTTAATATCCTATCGCTATTACCAGATCATCTATCATACATTACAAGATTTAGTGAATCTTACTTCTTAGTTTAATTTTTCTAGTAATTCTATATAAAAGTATTAAAAAGTTTGTTTAACAAGTTCCAAATAACAAAAAAGAAAAGAAAACATAGTACCGAGGGTGATAACGTGATGGATAAGGTGGTAGTATACTTGCATGGTCGCGCTGGAGTTTGGAGCTGCAACCACTGCTTCACCTATAGTAGTGAAGTTGCCACTACCATCTTTGGCCACAACAAGGTCGAACTTCGTTTCATTCACTAGAGCTTGAAGCAACTTCTGCTCTTTAGGGGTAACCCACGACGGGAACCGTCTTTCATCTTTCCATATTTGGGAAAAATCTCGTTCTTCGACTGTTTCTTCTTTCTGGGCATTTTCTAGAAAATAACATTAAAATAAAAAAGTAAAAAAGTTAAAAAGGTTAAAAAGGTAAAAAAGAAGGATATTTTTGTAATAGAAAAAAAAAACAGAAATTTCGGAAGGTAGAGGATAGAAACGGGGAGGTGGAGGGAGCAATCCCAAAATCTGACCCGCATAAAAAATATAATTTTTTCAAACTCAATTCGGTCCAAACCTGTGGTGGATCGGATTGGCCATGGGTGTTGACCCATTTTGATAACTCTAAATATATATACTTTGTTTGATATGTTTTTCCAAAATTGATTATCTATTTATACCAAAAGTAAACATCATTGTTACTTTACCTAACTAAGCATGATTTATGTAAATATAACAAAATTTGTTACTTTTTAAAACATGTAATTCGTAAATTAAAAGCTAACTTTCAAATTAGAAACTTTGAAAACAATTAATGAATTTCATGATTTAGAAGTAAAAATACAGTTTTGAATTATAACAGCTGAAAATTTTCTAGGACTTATTCTGTGTTACTCAATAATATTCTGAGTATTTTTTTCTACACCATCCCACATTTCTACACATACCCCCACATTTTTTGAAAATTCCAATACTGCCCTCTATATTCTAAAAAACTACTCCACTTCATTTCTTTAATGTATTTTAAAATTCGTTGAAAAAAAAAATCCTAAAATTGATTTCAAAATCTGTTGAAAAATTTTTCAACCTTTTAACGAAATCTATTGAAACTTTCAAAAAATCTTTAAACGGATTTCAAAATCTGTTAAATGATTTTTTCTTTAATAGATTTCGAAATTCATTGAAGGATTTTTTTCATCAAAAGATTTCTAAATCATTGAAGGATTTTTTGAAAGCTTTAATGAGTTTTGAAATTCATTGAAAAAGATTATTTTTCAAATGTAGAGATACAGAAAGAAACAGTCTAATCTAATATTATTTCTTTCTACAACTCATATGTACATTTCAACTTACACCCTCATAGAATTATGAAATGTCTTATTTACCATTATCTTCTTCGTCCTCCACCTACACACCCCTTTCCCTCTTCTTCTTCCACCTCCATCGAAGCCTATTCGTTCACCTCCATCAATGCCCCTTTTTCTTCCTCTTTGCTCACCTCCATTAGTGCCCCTTTTTCTTCCTCACCTCCATTAGTGCCCCTTCCTTCATCTCTACCAATGCCTTTCTTCTTCCTTCATTGCCATCGATGACCCTTTTTCTTCCTCGACCTCCATCGGTGCCCCCATCTTCTTCTTCTACCTCTACTGAAGCCCTTTCCTCCACCTCCACCGATATCCTTCCTTCTTCCTCCACCTCCATTGATGTCCCCTTATTCCTCCACCTCCACCAGTACCCTGATTCATCATCTTCTTCTTTCTCCATCGGTCTCTCTCCCACTATTTACCTTCTTCTCCATTGTGAATTGTTAAATCCAAAATGCATTTTTTATTTTGTATTCTATAATGTACTATAACAATACATTTTTTTTTTTTGAATAATACATTCCAAAATACAATCTTTGCAATCTGGATTATGCATATAGTAATCTAAATTGTATACTCTGGATTGTGGAAAGAAGATATCTGATTATGTATTTTGGAGCTCAATAAAAATAGAGTATAATTGAAAATCTTAAGTTCATGGAGGTTCAAAAAGAAATTATGGAGGTGCAGAAGCCCAAAGCAAGAGTCCACAGAGACACTAATCAAGAACAACAGTGAAGATTGAACGGGTTATAAAATAGAAATGAAAAAGTTAGGTGCAAAAGGAAAACATGGGGTGCAGTGAGCAAAAACCAAGAGAAAAAAGGATTGGGCTGATGCTATTTGTGTAGTACCGTATCGTTAGTGTAATTCCGTTGTTTGAGACGTCGTTCGTTCTTCTAATTTTCTCCTTATGGCTATCGTCGCTCGCAGCTGAAATCAGCTCAAATCAACTCTACTCTATTCCTATGCAAATAGTTCCTAGGATTTCTAACTTCGATTGAACCCAGGTACTCTTGTTTTGCATTAGGTTTACCTTAGCATCTTCGAAATCTGGTTGGACTTTTTGAGTGTGTTTACATGTGAGACATATATCTTCGTTATTGTTCGTTCCGTCAATGACCTTTTTAGGTTTTCCATTATCTGATTGTGCTTCTTGGAGTGAGGTCTGAAGTAAAGTTTTCACCACTATCATGGCCGTGCTTTCTATGATTGAGGATTTTAAACGAATTAGGAGATTTGTGTGAGTCAGTTTAGGTAGGTCGGTTAGAGAGTTTAATTATATCTGAATTGTTGAATTATAAATCAGAACAATGTTTTCTTTTGTGCTTTGGTTTTGAGGACAACTTTAGGAAAACTTTTTCTTTTTGGGAAAACCATAGTGCATCAAGTTGAGCAGACTTTGGGTTATGCTTCTATGTTGCAAATTTTGGCGTTTCTATTGTGTTATGCTGTGTTGTGTCTCTGAGAGTGGTGGTATGAGTTTGAGAACAGCGGATAGTGTTTCCAGCAGACTGTGTTGTTCCTATTTTGAACTTGGGCCTTGTTTGGACCTGGAAACTATGAAAAGATAAAACAAATTAAACTTAAATTTCACTAATCAGTTTAAAATCAAATTATATACTTCAAATTTTACTGAGGTTATCTCAATTAACTTGTGCAAAATTTGAGACACTTGAGAACGATTTGAACTAGTGGGGAAGTTCAATTTATTTTACTTTTTTATTTTCTTCTTCTACAAATGTTTACGGAGAAAGTTGATCCTACAGAAATATGTTTTCACATACTTTACTCACTTGTTGCTTAATGTCACCTAATTTCTGTCAGGTACCTTGTCCTGAGAAATTTGGAATGAATGGAGATGACAATGTCAGCAACGACTTGTTACAGTATGATTAGATTCAGTGGCGTTCTCCGGACAACATTTGTGTCACCATATCCCAACAGAAAGTGTGCAAAAAGAGTAGTGAGAATATTTTCCACGTGTGCCTCACCATTTACTTCTACAGTTGACCCTATCATTGTCCACTCCTCTCAATTTCAAGTATTGGCTTCCAACCTTTCGGCAGCCAGTGTCCCCCAACGGTCAGAGGAGTGGTTTGCCCTTCGCAAGGACAAGCTTACTACTAGCACATTCAGTACTGCGTTAGGTTTCTGGAAAGGGGGCCGTCGCGGTGAGCTGTGGCACGAGAAGGTGTTTGCATCGGAGGCACAAATCATGGAAGTTTCTAAGAATAGCGCCATGGAATGGGGAACACTCAATGAAGCAGTGGCTATAGAACAATATAAAAAGATCACAGGTAATGAAGTGAGCTCAATGGGGTTTGTAGTTCATTCGAAGCAGTCTTATGATTGGCTTGGTGCGTCCCCTGATGGGGTTCTTAGGGGCTCTCCAGAAGTTGGACTATTAGAAGTTAAGTGCCCTTATAACAAGGGCAAACCTGAGGCTGGCTTGCCTTGGTCAAGCATGCCTTTTTACTACATGCCTCAAGTGCAAGGGCAGATGGAGATAATGGATTGTGAGTGGGTTGATTTGTATTGCTGGATGCCAAATGGAAGCACTATATTTCGCGTGCTGAGGCAGCGTGAGTATTGGAACTTGATACATGAGATTCTACGTGAGTTTTGGTGGGAAAATGTGGTTCCTGCAAGGGAAGTTCTACTGTTGGGACGTGAAGAAGAGGTGAAATCATATAAGCCTGCATCTACACACAAAAAGACAGGATTAGCTATTGCAAAGAGCATAAAATTGGCTAGTGAAACAAAGCTGTTATGCAGAGAACTTGCTGGCCATATTGAATTTTTTAGTTGATTCAAGTTCAGAAGTAATTGGTTAAGCTATTCATTCATTTTGCATCGAAACATTTTTTCTCCCTTTCATGTGTTGGTTGTTTTGTAAGACAGATTTGGTGCCTAAACTGGAGGGAGAAGTTGCAGGTACCGTCTTTGGCACCCTGTTATAAATCTAACACCATTTGTAGACAGTGCTCTTCAAATTTAACAACATTTGTACACATCTCTTCTTTTTACAGAAAGACTAAGTGGGTGAATTTTTTTTTAATAGGAAATGCTTTTTGAAAAAAAGAATGATGTAATTATTGTTAAGCTCTGTAAAATATTGTTAAACAAAACTTAATTTCACATAGACATTTCTTGAGATGCACATGAGAAGAAGCAGAAAAACCATCATTTGTTGAACAAGTTTTTTTTGGCAAAAAGACTAAGTCAAGTAGGTATTATTAGCCATGCAAGAAAAGCTGGTGAAAAGATTGAGAATTCGATTTGGTTATCTACTAGAAAAAGGAACATGCACTCAATCAACACTGACACGACTAAAATGAAGAACAGAGATATATTTAAAGCAGCATCTATTTATATTTTATAAATCTAATGTGCGCGAGCTTATATGTGGATAATTATCCTATGCTTATAATTTTCATCATTCTTTCTGACCATACTAACATTTTGATCGTTATGCCACGGGTTTAATTCTCAACACTCGTTATTATTTTACACCCACCTCAACATTTTTATTTTCTCTTATCTTTTCAATAAAACAAGGGTATTTCACTCTATATCTTCAACCAAAAATTACAATTTTAATCATAATTATTTTTTTTTTAATTTTTTCTCTTTCTTGATAAAATTACTCTACATCGTTTTCTTTCTTTTTTTTTATTAAAGTCATTTTACACTCTTTTAATAAATTTTTAATAGATTTTGAAATCTGTAAAATTCTTTTCATAAATTTTTTAATTTACATTTTCAAGTTTAAAATTTAATAATAATTTAATTTAATTTAAAATTTTAATATTATTTTTCTATCTTAATAATTATTAAAGTATAATTTCTACTATTATAATAGTTATATTAAAAAAATATAAATACATATTAAATAATATTAAAGTTTGGTTTGTTAAAATATTAAATATAATATTAAAAAAAATATTGATTAGGGTAATTAAATATATTAAATATAATTATATCTTAATAATTATTAAATATAATTATTATAATAGTTATATTCAAAACATAAAAAAAAAATTAAAATAAAAATAGTAATAACGAAAGTAAAAAAAATAAAAAATAATAATATAAAATCTGATTTCATATATTTAAATATATTAAATTATATTAATTATTAAATCAAAATTAAATAATTATTAAATTTTAAATAAAAAACAAAATTTTAAAAAGATTTAATTAAATTCTGTTTTTTAATTAAAATTTCATCATTATTTAATTTAATTAAATTATAATATTATTTAATATACTTTTATATTTTAATAATTATTAAAAAATGATTTATATTACAATAATAATTATATTAAAAAATAAAAATAACATAATTAAAATAAAAATAGTAATAATAAAAATAAAAAATAATTATATAAATTTGATTTAATATATTTAAATATATAAATTATATTAAAATATTAAATTAAATTTATAATTACTAAAATATGTTAACAGATTTCCATAAACAATTTTTTTTAAATTTTGTTTTTTATTTAAATTTTAATAATTATTTAATTTAATTTAAAATTCTAATATTATTTATAGTATTTTTAAACATTTTTTTAATATTTTTTATTGTTACTTTTATTTGAATTACTTTTTTTTTTATTTTTAATATAATTATTATAATAATAGAAATTATATTTTAATAATTATTAAGATATAAAAGTATTAAAATAATATTAAATTTTAAATTAAATTAGATTATTATTAAATTTTATATCTAAAAATAAAATTTAAAAAGTTTATGAAAAGATTTTTAAAATCGGTACAAATTTCAAAATCTTTTGGAAGGATGTAAAGTGATTTTAATAAAAGAGAGGAAAACTTAGAAGAGTGTATAGTGACTTTATCGATAAAGAAAAAAAATTAAAATAATATTAATTAAAGTTAAATTTGGAATTTTTAAAGTGCAAGGTTGGATGTGTAGATGAAACACCAATAAAACAAAGTTATCATATACATTCTTTAGATTAGATATTCATTGTTGTGTAACCCTTTTAGTTCTATCTAATAGAAAAACATATATAATTAAATCTTAAAAAAGTTCCGTTTCTTGTCATAGCTTTTATTAAATTGTATTTTTTTTGTAATAAAGTTAAGACATACTCTAAATAAATAAAATACAGCTTTTTTGACAAACCTATATGTAATACGTTGTTCTAAAAGTGACCAGGGTTCAATTTTGAAACCTTCAATACCTTTCAACCAAATACTTGTTGATTTGGGTGAAAGAAAACAAATCTGAGTCATTTATCTAAATTTTCTCAAATATATAATGTATTCTAAATTAGATGTGGTCGTTTTCAATAGTTAACTTTTGATGGTCTAGTTTTAACAACCTAGTTCAATTTTACTAAGATTTGAACAGATCTGTTGCTTTTATCACAAAAATAAAAAATAAAAAATATGTTTTTAATGATTAACACTTTCATCTTGTGAACAAAATTCAATCTACTAAAGTATACTTTAACAGTAATGTCTAGTTACATATACTCATATATGTTATAAGTAAACATTAAAACATATCAATATATTATCAAATCTGATTGTTTTCTCATACTCGCTTTCCATATATAATCTATACTATCATCATATTCCCTTCATTAAAAATGGTTAGGCTTTTGATACGCAATAATCTCAATGTAAGGGACTAGAATAAGCTATACAGGATAAAATGGTGTCCCCGTGGCTTAAACCTAGAGATAATTAATTAAAGGCTTAAATGCTTACTTCATTTCTATGTTAAGAGGTGAATTTTTGTTTAGTATCCGGTTTTAAAAATGAAGACATTGAATTCCTATGTTATGAAAATTGTATGAATAAAGTCCTCTTTGTTAAGTTGATAATAACGACGTTAATTCTATGCTGAAGTGGCGTACTTTTTCTCTTATTTCCTCTGTTGTGCAGCTTTTTCTTTCTCTAGTTCAACTTTTTCTCTCTCTTCCAATCTCATTTTAATTTAATATTTTTTAATTGAAAAACTATTTTAAACAATAACAATAATATAATTTGTTGGTGGATTTTTACGAAGTTCAGGTACAGTGACTCTCAATCTCAGTTTTGCCACTCTTATGGTCCCTGTATGGTCTTCTTCAACCTCACCATTCCAAATCATCACCTCCTAGCGCACATTAGCCAGCACCTCACACTCCCACACGCTCTCTCTGACACTATCAAATCCCTAATGCCAATCTCAAATTCAACCTCTCTTTAATCTAACCTCTTCACACCTTCTTCATCGGGCTTGCTTCGCAGCTCCCCTGCGATTCTCATAACCACAATGATGGGCTCCAAGAACCACACCGTCGATGACCACCCTCTATCGGCGCCGCCAGACCAAATGGAAAACCTTGCACTACACGACCACGATGTTGGAAAATCCACCTTCTCCTCTGCTTACCACAACGCCTTTACCACTTTCTCGGAATCGAACCACCACCTGCTCTCGCCGCCTATTGTCTCCACCACGACATACACTGATCCCCTCCTCTCCCTGATGCTTCCTCTTACATTGAAACCTTTGGGTTTGTAGAAGTTCTACCACCGCCCATTCGATTGTGCTTGTTGCCGATGTGGAGGCGGAGCTCTCGCCTTTCTCCATGGCAACTTTAATGGCACCAGAGAGATCTGTAAAATGGGCGACGAAGGCACACCATTTTCTTCTGTTGGCTTTTTCTACAAAACAAGAAAAGGGAATAGTAAATGTAAATATCCTGGTTTTATAGCTGGGTATTTGAAAGTTCGATTATTTGGGTTGTAAAGGAAACAAAGAAAAAGTTGATACCTTTTTCTTGATTTGGGTGTTTGAGGTTGTGCGTTTGATGAAACTGTGGGTGAATTGTTTTGGGGTGTATGAAATTCCCGTTTCTAAAGTAATTGTAGTTGATTCTGTTGCTGTTTTTGATGGCCAGGGAATCTATTAAATCTGGGAGTGGAGGGTTCTGGCAGAAAATGATGCAAAATGGGAAGGTGGTCACTAGTTGCTGGGTTTCCTGTTGCGCAAAATAAGGGGAATTAGGATTGATGCGAGTAACACTAAGTAATTACACTAATATATTAAGATAATAATTTCTTTTGATAAGGATTGAAGATAATTATAAATGAACATTTAAGTAAAGTTGGACAAAAATAAGTTAATTATATTAAATTATAGTTAACTTTATTATTTTATATAAAAAAAAATAATTTATGTTAACCAAGAACTAATTACACTAATATCTAGTTCATTTTAAAAAAAAATTAAAATTATTATATTTTCAATACAATTAACTGAAACTTAGATCTTTGCTTCTGTTTAGTATTTTCCATCTCCTCCATTTTCATTTTGTCCTAAAACGTAAATTAGATGGATAACTCCATGGAAAACTCAACCTAGTTACGTGTAGTATTAATCTTATCTCATTTTTAAATACTTATTTTTTGGGTTAAATATGTTTTTAGTCCCTATACTATGAAGCGATTTTGGGTTTAGTCACTCTTTCAAAGTAAGGTACATTTTAGTCCTCCTTCTTAAGGAAACTTTGACTTTAGTCCTCCAAAACTAACACCGTTAAAAAAAAGCTGACGTGGGTTAACGATAGTTGCCATGTCATTTTTTTTACGCTGGTCAAACTTTTTCAGCTTTTCTTCCTCCCTCTCCCTCTCCCTCCGACTGTGCCACCATCAACCGAGAATCTTCCCTCTCCCTCTCCCTCTCCCTTCGACTGTGGCCACCATCAACCGAGAATCTTTGTCGTAATCAGTTCCTCTACCTAAGTAATATCTTCCCATAAACCACTTTCTCACTTCCCTCCCTCAAACCATTCACCCAAACCTGAAGCCACATTTCTTTCAAATTTGCTCGGTCATGGCCACCACCATCAACCGCCAAACCCCATAGGCAACCACCCTTCATCACGCGAAACCCCATGGCAACCACCCTTCACCACGCGAAACCCTCATTGCTTTGATTTTTTCGCAGCTTTGATTTTTGCGCAGCTTTGATTTTTTCTCTGTAATTGAATGTTTTGTATGATTTGTTTAATTCTTGGGTTAGTTTTATTATCATTTATTAAATTGGTCTAATCTTATATGGAACTTCCAACAAAAATGCATTACTGCATGATTTTGCAAAAGCTGAAAGTAAATGAAAATCCACATTATTGAACACAGCAATTATAGATGATTTTCATTCCAGGTTATTGAACACAGTAAGATCCTTTCTGATACCATCTTGAACTCTTACATTGTTAATATTTTTTTATTAAATTTAGAATATATCAGAACAATAATAGTGTCAGCATTCTTTGAACCATAATTGTTATCAGCATCATGAATTTGTGCAGTATTCTCACAATATGGTGTGCACATGGTATTTACACTTGGAATATGTTCTTTGGATGATTTAGAATTCAATAAGGTCATATTTTTTGCACCATCATTGGAACCATTACTATCAACTTCTATTGATGATCCACACACAGGCTTGATCTGTATAGTCCCATTTGGTTCCCTTTGCCTAGAAGAAGGAATTTCAACAAGATCATTCTCAGAACTGCTTGTGTTACAGACTGAAGGAGCCACCTCTGCACTAAGAACATGTAGTGTTTCCCCGTGACATATGTCTTCATTATATGAAGCAAGAACCTGTATTACAACATCCTGCCTAGAATCATTATGAGACTCATGATTAAAATTTATATGCTCTTCCCTGTCTGACACTCTAATAGCTCTATCAGAACATTGCTCTCTGGATTTGGAATGTTTAGATATAACATTTCCATGACTTTCATATACATTTTCAACAATATTACTGCACTTAATTTCAGATACTAGTCCATTAATGAGTGTCACACCCATGCAAAATTTAATGTGCATAAAAGAATGCAGTATAGTACTAGGAAGTGACTCCTAGGTCGTCTCTCAAGGACCAAATATGGTTTGAGAATTAGGTCAAACACGAAGGGGGAGGGGGTTGTGAAAAGGTTTGTGAAAGGTTTGTGAATGCGGATGAATTAAAATTAAAACACTGATGCAAACTGACAATTAAACACAAATATAAAAGACGGTTTCAAAGACATAATGGAAACTATTGGTCATTAACTTAATTACAATGCTTCCTATCACAGATAAACAAAATAAAGCCGACTCAAAACTCTAATTCAACACAATTAATCAACTAAGCGCAGGCTAATCATGTTTTCATAAAAGCGGACTAAGTGAACGCAATGTTAATCATCAAATCTAATTTACACCATGCAGTTTCATCAACCAAGAGAGGACTCAACACCAATTGGGCAGCTAAGTGTATACGCAATTGCAAGTGCAAATGCAGATTTGATATTAACCAAGTCAGAGTGGCAATCACACATTCAGTCCAGAAATCTCAAAGAAACACTGTAATTTTATTAACAACCAACCAACTAACCTACGCTAACATCACAATTAAATTAACACAGCTGAACAAAATAGCTAACATTAAAGTAAACGGAAACGATAAAACCAGCATAACAGACAACATGAAAATAGTACACTGAACAATCCTAAAACAAGATGTGTAAATTAATTAACATGTAGTGTATACTTAAAACAACACTTTGCTAAAAATTGAAATGCTTAAAAGAAATGAAATAAAATTCCATCACCGCTTTTTGGTCCAAAAGTAAAGCAACTTGCTTCTAAAAGACTAAATGATGGATTCGTTTTTTTTCTCTTCCAGCATAAATCACCGTGCACACCTTTTCAAAGAAAACTCAACTTGTGTGCTTCCTGAACTTCTTCAACGTGCAGCTACCTAAGACGTGTTGCTGCTTCCATTTCTCCAAGACCCTTTGCTGTTGCAGCGCACCAATCAATGCCCTTTCCTTTCCAACCGAGACATCAAACACATTCTCCCATCAATTCACCTTTTCATTCTCCAAATAAATTAAAGAAAGAAAGCTATTTTAAGCTGCCAGCCGTCCAATCACCATACACCCCCACCTAATCTAATATTCATCTCATTCAATAAAATAAAGTAAAGCTAGACACTACTAGAATAAATGAAAGTACTCCTAATTAAACCCCAAAAACCGGACACTGCACCTACCAACCGAGACACTATCTAATCAAGCTCATACTTCTTCATTCACAAGGAGATAAAAGAAAATAAACTAGCCAACCTATGACAACTATCACGTCCCATCACCATTTCTTGTGCTACAAAGTTCTAGTACAGTCGACTACAGTACTAATGGATTCGACTATGCTAAAACCTTTGTACAGATTTTTAGAATCAGTGCTATGTGCTATTTTGAGAAGAAAAGAATTTCACAGTGTTTGTCATTGTTATAGTCGACATTGTGTTTTACATATTCGACTGTATCTGTTGTCTGATTTGGAATTCTGTTATGCTCTTGCACTCTAACAACTATATTTTTTAAAAGTTAGTTGAGCATTGATGACTTGGTCAACTGTATTGATTGTGTTCTGCTATTTGTTGACCATAGGCTACTAAATTGACTAAACTGTTATAACTGTATAATACAGTCGACTGAATTAGTAGCTCATTCGACTGAGAATCTGACTGATTAACAGAAATCTATAAATAGGCTGAACACTAGTTTGTTCGAAGACTTTTGATGATATGACAATTTCATTTATGTTTCGGATTTCTCTTTACTCCAAGAATTCTCCAAGAAGACGGTGGTGATCTTTCTTGAAAGAGATTCAAAGAGGAGATTCAATTGCGCATTCATTGGCTAATCAACATCTGCACAAGAAGGTGCTTCTGTGATTGATCGTGTAGGCTTGGTATCCTGTGAGGACTGCTGGAATTGTCTGATAGGCTTGGCATCCTGTGAAGACTGCTTGAATTGGACCTGTTGTGATACAAGGGGATAATTCACTTTGAGGATTGTTCAAAGTGGTGTTGCAGATTGCAGAAGAGGGGATTCTTGCTGCAAGTCTGGTTTTGTTGTGCAACTATATTTTGGTTTTGGGTTAGAGAGGAGATTTATGTTTTTGACGTAGAGGTCTTCTATAAATTCCTTGTTGTAAAAACCGCAACCATTATACTGCATTTCCTTCCTTGGTTGGAAGGACACTAGATGTAGGCATTGTTGGCCGAACCAGTATAAAAATCAGTGTTTGCATTTCTCTATCCCTTATCTTTTACATTCCAGTCGACTTTATTCTTTAAGCAGTCAACTACGTAATTTCCGCTGCATACATATTCTGATTGCTTGTAATTCAAGAAATTTCAAAAAGCTTTATACTGATTTCAAGATTGCGAAAAGAAAGTGTTTTTGAAGCAACACCAATTCACCCCCCTCTTGGTGAAATTAAGAAGCCAACCTATTTTCCAACATCATTCTCCTTTCTTCGTGGGCTTCTAATGACCCAGTAAGTTCATCAACTATGAGAACCGATAAGTCCTCCGATTCTTCGATAACACACGATATTTTCGAAATCTTTTGTAAGAGATCTCAAAATTTTTCCCACTACCCAGCTAGATAGAATTTGTTCTCCATTCCTACCGAGTTGGTTGGGCACCTTCTCCACTCGAGTTGTGTACTCGGTTATATGCTCTTTGGACTCCATCTTTAACTGTTCAAAACTCTCCTATGAGAACTTGTATTTGGACTTGTCTAACGTGATTGTCACCTTTATAAAAATCTCTAATATCTCCTAGGCTTCCTTTGCTGATTTAGCATTCACTATTTTTCTGAATCCCGACTCATCTATTGCATTGTAGAGGAAATACAATGCTCTCTTGCACATGATTTCTTCAACGCGGTTATTTGTGCCACCGTCTGATGTTCGTCCTCATTAGGTTGAAAGTACCCGTCTTCCACCATATCCCAAATATCTTGGGATCTCAATAACGCCTTCATTTGTAGGCACCAATTATCATAATTGGTTTTTCTGGTCAAATTGATATAGAAAAATGAATTTTTATACGTATTATGAGTGCAACAACATATAAATCTTTGTAATTTATTACAATTTTGTTACCGTGTTACTTTCTATACGTGTTACAATTTCATTTTTATGATACTACCACCACACTACTATACGTGTTACAATTTCTATACGAGAGGCCATGTTTTATGCTAGCTTGCCTCATCACTCTCTTCCACGTTGCTTGTGCTTGAGAACTTCGTTCATCTTCTCCAGCAGAGCAACCACGGTATTGCTTCTCGTGCACCATCACCCCAATCGCCTAAGCCTCTCCGCCATCGCGCCTTCATCTTTCAAGAACAACGCCGAAGCGCATGCAATTTTCATGTTCAAGTTCAAGGACAAGGAGGAGGAAGTGGTGGCTGATAGGAACTTGGTGGGGTTATGGAATTTGGGGGTTTATGAATGGGGCAAGACTTGGTATTCTTCCTTGGTTTCTTCTTCTGGTGGGTCCTTCGGCAGAAGCTCCTCTGTTTTGGAATGATCCAGTGTGGAAGAGAATGAATTGGTCGTTCTCGTTGGGTTTTCTTTGTTCGTTTATGCTTGGAAACGTTGAAGAACTGAAATTGGTATTGTTGGAATTTTGGATTACCTTTTCTTCTACTCTTTGTTGCTAACACATTAGAATTTAGATTACATCATTCATGTTTGATATTTTCCCCACTAACCCATTTGTTTTGCGGAATACATACACACATAAAGCTTGAATAAGCCCAATTAGAATGTATAAGCACGTCAGAATCTATCAACAAATTCCTATTTCATGATAGATAAACCTCAAGTAGATTCAATAATTCTGTTGTGAATTGGGGATTCTTTTGTTTTTTGTTTTTTGTTTTTTGTTTTCATCTGGTATCTGGTTTTATGCGAAACTTGTTGCCATGTAATGTAAATTCTTTTTGTAACTCACCAGCCCAGAATCAAATTGATTCAGTTAACGTCGTTCAATTTTAAGGACTAATAGTAATAGTTTCAAAACTATGAGGACTAAAAGCAATCAAAGTTTCGAGTAGGGACTAAACCCAAAATCATGTGATACTTAAGGGATGAAAAACATATTTAACCCTAAAATTTAATATGGGAAAATCATAAGGAGAGAGGTCAAGTTACATTATTCTAATTTTTATCAAATGTTATACTTTTAATAGTTTATATGAAAAGTCAAAATTTTATTATGTCAGTTCGAGAAAATTTCATATCGTCATGATTATTCATGTTAAATTTTATTAGGATTGAAAAGGATGCATTATTTTGTTAATTTATGTTGAAAAGGATGCATTATTTTATTTATTAGGACAATTTATGTTTTAATATATGTTGAAAAGGATGCATTATGTCCATTTTAATTTATATAATCAAAGTATAAAATAATTTAAGGTTCATATAAATGTGTTTTGTAAATTGTTTAAAATCAACATTCAATGAATGAGTTTTTAAAAAGAAATTCTACAGTTGGAAGACATTGAATGATGTAACATCTACTAAATGATATACATGTTGTGTGAGAGAGTTGTGAGATTGGTTACATGTGTGTGAATTTTGGGAGGAGTCAAATTACACATGTGGTGGATCTTTTACTAAATGTTTAAATATTGATAACCTTAAAAAAAATTAAATTACTCCATCCAGCTATTAAATTATAATTTTATATCATGATGATTATCCATGCTAAATTTTGTTAAAATTGAACGACAATAACAAGGTGATTTAGAAAGAATTTGGATAGAAACTCCCTTTGGCGGTTTTTTTTTTTAGATTAACACTAGTGCAGAAATGACCTTTAACGTCACTCCTTAGACGTTGGATCACATAATATCCAACGTAAAAAATTGATGGGTGGCATTTTCGTAAATAAGTTGGCCTTGTAAATGTCGGTTAATGGGGGTCGACGTCTATACTTTAAACCACGTCAGTTCGTATAATTAGACGCCAAAACGGGAGCACCAGAATGTGTAAAGTCATTTTTTTGCCATTCAGATGTCGAATCCTGCCACCCTGACGTCTAAATAGTCATTTAGACGTCGATCCCCCTTACATCCGACTTCTAAATGGCATGATAGGGTAGGTAAAAAGTTGTTTTGGACGTCGGCTCCCATTACATCCGACGTCTATATACACCGCAAATATTAATTTTTAAATCGAATGGACGTCATATTAGTGAGGTCATTGACGTCTAGTCGAGAATAGACCTCGGGCACTGGGGACACCGACGTCTTGATTCCTGTTAAATCAGAAATCGCGAACTCGGGGTTACGTGCACTTCGTCGTCTTCCTGCTCGCCTTTTCTCTTTGCGGCATTGCATTTCCAGGTGCGTTTTATCTCTTTTGAACCGTTTAAACTTACTTTTACTCTGATTAAATTAGTCTTTGATGGATTATCTTCCATTTGAACCGATTAAAATGTGTTTTCCTTGTGTTTTGATGCAGTTTTGCTCGTGTCTTTGGGTAGTGTAGTAGCACCTTCTCCCCTTGCTAGTTTCCTCGTAAGAAAAGCTTGCGTCTTTTGGATCTCTTATCGCATTTCAACCCAAAATCGAACCTGGGTCCTTACCTAGTTCTCTTGTCAACGTATTCTTTTTTATTGGCGGTTGGAACGGAACTAGGCAAGGACCCAGGTTTGGTTTTGGGTTGAAATTCTATAAGAGATCCAAAAGATGCAAGCTTTTCTTATGAAAAAACTAGCAAAAAAGAAGGTGCTACTAAGCTACCCAAAGACATGAGCTAAAACACAACGAAAACTCAGTAGACGTCGGTTAATGCTATGTCCGACGTCTATAGTGCCCTTAGATGTCGGTTAATGCCATGCCCGATGTCTTTATAGATGTCGGACTCTATAGGTCTGACGTCCCATTAACATCACCCATAAAGACGTTGGATCAGGATCTGACGTTAAAAGCCCAAAGTAACAGACGTCTAAAGCCCTTTTTGCACTAGTGCCACTCTTTTTCGTAGCTTGGTTTTCTGTTAAGGCTCTGACAAGTGTACCAAATCGTATCAAGTAATATAAATGGTAAGACCGAGTATCGTTTTCCCTAGAGACTCATTGGCCTAGACAATCATGTGATTCATTGATTATTTAAGACTTGAGAAACGAAATTTAGTGTTTATAATGCAAGAACGAAAAAAAAAAAATGCATGCAAATGTTGATCAATTGACCAAGAAATATTCAGGTGAATGATATGGATGAATTATGTTGTTGTGGTTTCCGACTTTATCCTATCCACTCTCATATATTTACGAATTCTACTTCTTCATTAATGTCAATGCCACTTTCTAATTTACCCTAAACCCGATGTCTCGGTGAAGAGAGCCTACTCCTAATTACTAGTTTACAATGTCTTGTCTCCCTTGCAATTGGTCATGCATTACATTCGCACAGAAGCTTAAAGGCAATCGGTCCTCCTATCCCTTTGTCTAGGTAAAATTGCTCCCGAGAGAATTTCCCCATGTCTAGATTTCCCCGTATGTGTTCATATCGACAAAATCAATGATCATGCAATTGAGTAAAGAAGAAAAACTCTAACAATTAATGAAGTAAAGCATATAGATTAAGAATCAATTCAATATATGAGAGTTTCAAAGGATTATATCGTTTCCCCAACAATGGAGGTTTAGTTCACCATAAACATGGTGAAACTAGATGAAAATAATGAAAAGAATGAAAGATAAAACCCTAGAATCTGTAGATTGGAGATTCCGCATCCAAAATTCGCCTCCAAGGGGTGAAGAGTGTGCTTTTGCATCTCCTTCTCCCAAAAGATACCCTCTCTAGGTCATGCAAATCAATATATAGTTCATTAAAATCAGCAGAAATTGACCCAGGCCCAAGAGACTAGCGCTCAAAGCTGGATTACCGCTCAGTGTTGAGGATCAGGCGTCTGATAGTGGCTTCTCTGAAGAGGCTGACGCTCGGTGGTAAAAGTGCCGCTCAGTGGTGGCTGCGACACCTGATTTTCCCCTCGGCGTTGGCACTTAGGCGTGGTCCAGAGAACTCCTCCACGAGGCTGGCGCTCCGCGTGGGATTTGCACTTAGCGGTGCCTACGGTTCCTCTTTTAACCACTTTCCCTTCTTCTTTTGAGTCCAACTCCTTACTTCTTCAACTTCCTTCATTCAATTCATGTTAATTCTTTCCAAAATAAGGAAAACCAAGCATAAAACCAAGAAAACCACCTTTGACTCTCTTAATCTCTAACTTAATCAAATTTCATGATTTCAAGCTAGTTTCTAAGTCATAAAGGGTGTGTTTAGTGTCAAAATTAAGTATAAAAATAATGGTTTTTCAACTGTTATCATTTTCTCAACTCTCTCTCCACCATTGACGCTTCTATCTCTCTCCACCATTTTGGTTTTCTTCGTTCCTTACTTTTCTTCACTCTTTGTCCACCATTGAACTGTTGTCTTTCTCCCCCCTTTCAGTTTGAGTTCAACTCTTCTTACTTCGTTTCTTGGGTCATTTGGTCACTGTCGAGGATTTCGTCTCTCTTTTTACCCATTTTCCCCTTTTTTGATGGTGTGACTGTGGGTTCGTTGGCGGTTGATGGGTGTCGCGTCCCATACAAATTTGATGTTTATAAAGAATGCAATATAGATTAGGAAGTGACTCCTAGGTCGTCTCTCAAGGACTAAACCATAGTTCAGAAATTATGTCTAAAACAAAGTGGGGGGGGGGAGGGTTGAAAGTGTTTTTGTGATTAGAAATGAACTAAATCAAAACTGGAAATTAAATACAATCAAGCACAATTGAAAACATTGAAATAAATTGACAAAGCATTAAGACCGAATGGTTCTACATTGAGACCGAACGGTCTCTAAAGCAAGTGAGGAAATTGGTAATGCAAGAAGATAAAGAAACCAAGTAAACTAAACAGCATAATGAACGAAAACAATAAACCGAACATAATAAACAACATAGTGAACTGAAAAAAAATAAACTGAACAATGCAAAAGATAAATATCCAAACACAATTAAAGCTATTAAAATACAAGACTCAATGAAAAAGATGAAAAGCAATTCAACATATAATTTAAAATAATCTAAGGCAAAAGAAATAGGAAAACATAAATTTTTTCTACCAATTCACGTGACCCATGTGCTCTTTCTCTAAGAAAGCAAATGATAAAACCTTCTCCATGTGGGCCGTGGCTGCTTACACAAATGAACCCAACGCATCCCCTATGCTAGACGTGACCGTGTACCTTGTCACCGTGCTGCACCAATTTTTCATTCAATGAAAATTAAAATGAAATGCACCGTCCTCTAAAAGAAATTGAAATATGCTTTCCTAATTCTATCATCAGGTCGTAACCACTAAAGGCATCCCAGGCCATGTGTGCACCGCTCCCAACTAAAATAAAATACACACTTTTTCTCCTAATAGAAAATGAAAGCTAAATGTAATAAAGAACTTCCATACAGACCGTAACAGCGCCTGCTAAATCAGCATTTCTTTCAAATCCAAGGTGCTTTCCAAATGAAGAGGCAATGACTAAATCAGTAAAAGGAAATTACTGTGGAGCTCTCATTCCATCATCAAATCACAACGTGTAGCACCATAAGCGTTCAAAGAAAACTCTTAAATGAGGTAACGGTTGCTGCCCATCCTAATAAAAATCACGCAATCTTAAAAGAAGAGAAAAAGTGCTTAAAGCTATCATGAATCAACCTTCAATCAACGTCACTGAACTATGTTTCAGCATTTGCACAAAAATAAAAATGAGAAAGTTCTATTTCATTCATCCATGAAAACAGCGTAGCACATCCAAAGCTCTCTCAAAATGTTCAAAAGCAAAACCTAGAGGAGAGTGGCGGCTGGACCACCCCAATAGCACCAAATGTCTCTTTTGGTTTTTAAAAGAAAATAATAATAATAATAAAAAACTAAACCTAAATCACTTTTGGGCCAACATCATTTGCCAAAATTGGCCCAAAGTGTTGAGATTGTTGACAACACAAAACTCTATATCAAATTGGTTTTATATACTATACATGACAATACACTGCTTAATAACAGTACATAAGTTACAGTGTTACATGTTCAGCTGATATAATATACTGTTTTGAACAATGATTTTGTTGATTTGCTTGTATGTTCCCTTGATTGATTATGTGCTACATGTTTGGAACATGCTTGTATTGAAATGTGTGATAAAATGATTTTGNTTACTTCTGCACATTTCNGAAGAAAAGCTCACAAGCACTTTTATGAACTTATANTTGTTGTGACAAAGCTCTGGTTCAGTCGAATACACTGGTAATGGATTCGACTAAGCTAAAATCTTAGTACAAATTTTGTGAACATGTGCTTGATGAGATTTTTAGTTGAAAAGAATTTCAAAGTGTTTTTCAAGTGTCTGTCGACAAGGTGGAACATTTATTCGACTGTGTTGATGTTAATTTTGGAATTTTGTTATGCCTACTTGCTCCAACGGCTATATTTTCAAAAGTTAGTTACGATTGACTGATTGGGTCAACTTTAATGAATGTGCATTGAATTGGTTGACTGAGGAGCCTCTATGTTGACTGTCTGTTATAACTGTTTTAATACAGTCGTCTGAATTAGTATGTTATTCGACTGAGAATGACAGGAAAACTATAAATAGAATAGAACACGATCTGTTCTGTATGACTTTGTGATCTAACATTTTCATTGTCCTGTTTTAGAGTTATTTCTCAGTTTTGGAAGCTCTAAGAAGACGGTGATGATCTTTCTTGAGAGAGATTCAGATTTAGGAGCAAATTGCGCATAATGTTTGATCAACATCTGCACAAAGAAGGTGTTTCTGGTTTGATCTTGAAGGCTTGGCATCCTATGAAGACTGTTGTATTTGACTGAAGGCTTGGCAACCTGGGAAGTGTGTTGTGATAGGCTTGGCAACCTGTGAAGCGTGCTGTGATAGGCTTGACATCCTGTGAAGAGTGCTGGTTACACGTTGAGGATTGTTCAGCGTGGGTTCAGATTGCAGAAGAGGGGATTCTTGCTGCAATCCTGGTTTTGTGTGTTCAACTATATTTGGTTTTGGGTTAGATAGGAGATTTATAATTTTGCGTGGTGCTTCTATAAATTCCTTGTTGTAAAAACCGCAACCATTATAGTGCATTTTCTTCCAAGATTGGAAGGACACTGGATGTAGGCATTGTTGGCCGAACCAGTATAAAAACCAGTGTTTGATTTTCTCTATCCCTGCACTCTTTATTTCAGTCGACTTTATCTTTCTGGTACTCAACTACGTTTTTCCGCTGCATTGAAATTTTCATTACTTGCATTTCAAGGAAAGATCAAAAGCTTTGAATTTTCATACCAAGATTGCGAAAATATTTTATTTTTGAACTAACACCAATTCACCCCCCTCTTGGTGTAAAACGAAACAAACCTGTTTCCTAACAATTGGCACCAGAGCTGGTTTTCATAAAATATTTGAAAATTCAGTCGACTTTGTTTTTATTCTATTCGACTATAAAACCTGGGGATGGCTTCAAATTTTCAAACTTTTGGTGAAGGTGCTTCAACAAACAGACCACCTCTGTTTGCTGGTGAAAACTATCCCTTTTGGAAAATTTGCATGCAGATCTTTCTTGAATCGCAAGATAAAGGAATTTTGGATGCCACTTTAAATGGTCCATATGTGCCTACTAAAATTGTTGATAGTAAAACTTTTTTAAAACCTTTTACTGAGTTGACTGCTGATGAAAATAGAAAAGCTCAGTATGATGTTAAAGCTAGAAATATTATTTCCTCTACACTAACAATTGATGAATTTTTCAGGATATCCCAATGCAAGACTGCAAAGGAAATGTGGGATTTTCTGGAGGTAACACATGAAGGTACGAATGAAGTCAAGAGAGCTAGGAAGAATTCATTGATACAAGAATATGAGTTGTTCAAAATGAAAGCTGGTGAGAACATCTATGATGTCCAGAAAACGGTTCACTCATATTGTAAAGCACCTGATGGCTCTTGGCAAAGCCTTTGAGAAAGAAGAGATCAACATCAAGATTTTGAAAAGTCTGAACAGGAATTGGCAACCAAAACTCACTACAATCTCTGAATCAAAAGATCTTACAACTATGAATATGGATACCTTGTTTGGCAAGCTACGTGAACATGAATTAGAACTTGGTAGATTGAAGGATGAAGAGGAGATTGAAGAAAAGAAGTCCATTGCTCTGAACGCTGCAAGTAATAATCTCACAGAAGTAGTGATGGACGACAAAGAGCTGATGACTTTGATGGTAAGAAATTTTAGTCGACTTATGCAAAATGATAGTCAACTGTCTAACCATGCAGGTCAAAGCAAGAAGAAGAGCTTCAGCACAAACACTGTCCAGTGCTATGAATGTGGAAAAGAAGGTCACATCAAGCCTGACTGTCCTGAATTACAGCCAAAACAGAAAGGGAAGAAAAGATTTCCTCAAAGCAGAAATATGAGAGAAAGGAGCCTACATTGCTTGGGAGAATTCTGAATCTGAAAGCTCAATTGATGATGATTCTGATCAAGTGGAGGAATCAAATTTATGCTACATGACAGGTGTAACATGGGATGACTATGACAGTGATACAGACATATCAAATGAGCCTGTAGAAGTCAAATATGATTTGCTCTAAGATGCTTTCAAAGAATTACATGCTGAGGCTATGCAACTGCAGTACAAGGTAAATCGACTGTGCTCTGAGAGAAGAGATTTTGAAAATAGAATTAAAGACCTTGTCACTGAAAATGAAAGATTAGAAAAAGAATTGGATATAGCCTTGCTATCTGCTAAGAATATTGAAATTAAAACTGTTACTGTTGAAAAAGCTTGTGAAAATTGTCCTTTGCATGTTGAAAAGATTTATTACTGGACTAGCAAGCTAGCTAAGTTTACTCAAGCAAGTGACAATTTAGATGTTGTATTAAATTCCTCTAGCAGAACCAATAATAGGCAAGGAATTGGATTTAAAGGATACTCTAACAGAACCAATGCTAGAAAGCTTAATGAATTATGAAAACTTGCCAGAAATGCATATTTTTATGAAAACTTCCTCAAGGATTATGTGTATGGATACCAAAGGAACATGTGACAAGAACTGACAATCAAGGACCCAAAGTTAAATGGGTACCAGCAACCAAAACTTAACTGTTTTGCAGGTTATGCAGTTGATACAAAACTGTTCTCAAGGATGAATCAATTATGGACAAATTCAAAAACCTTGAGTGTCTACAACTGGTAAATCTGTATCTGCCTACTGCATCATGCATATATTGATTGAATGTTGTTGTATGATTGTTTGCATTGTGTGCTTAAATTTCTGATTGATTGAATCTGTGTGAAAAAGTTTTCATGAGTCCCAGTCGACTCCAATATTAATTCAATCGACTGTGTTATTTGAATATTTGAAATGCTCTATTTTTTAAACGTTAAAGAGTAAACTTAGAGCTTAAGAAAAACACTTGGCGGGTTTTTTATCTATAAATGAATAAGATAGTTAAAGACATTCATATACATTCTTGCAAGCAAACCCTTATTTTGATTCTGGTGAAATTCATCTTCCTCCTCATTACTCAAATGGCTTCATCATTGATGAGTCAATATTTTATTGATTTCACTTAGTTTATTGTGCTAGAATTAATCAGGGAGTTGTGCTTAAATGTCCAGTATTTTCCCGTTTTTGCTAATAGTGCTTAATTTGACTGAAAATTCTAATTTTAATTAATTTGAATTTTCTGAGCTAATTAATTGCATTTTTAATTGCAGGGAAAATATTGGAGACATATTTTGAAGCATTAGGAAGGAGGAAAATAAATTAAAGACTCTCCACTTGGACATTCCAAATTAATTATATTGCAACTTAGTAGTATAAAATGTTTTTAATTAAACTTATGCACAATAGGCCATTGTTAACAAAAATATGAGGGCCCAAAATTGTAGGACACATGACCTAGGGTTATATTTTTAAGGTGGACCCCACCCCTTATTTAAGACAACTCACGACCTTAGCTAGGGGGGAGCCGACACATTCACTCATTATTTGTTTTTCTTTGGCTTTGGAACGTTTTCTCTGAATGGGGTTTTCTTGGAAAGTTTATATTGTTGACACGGGTTGATTGTTTATAATGGAGAAGCATATTTTTGTTTGTCTTTGAAGAAGTAAAGTGCCGCATTCATTTCATGGGTAGCCGCCACTTTTGGATTTTTTTTTAGGCTTTGCTTTGAATGATGTGTTTAGAGATTCTATGTTTATGCTTGAAGAATTTACGCTGCAAGTGATGTGCTAATTTCATTTCACAATTTTCATTTGATTTTCAATTATAGGAATGCACAAGTGGTGTCAACGTTTTTTTTATTTGAATTAGAAATAGTGAGCATTTCTTGGAGTTGGAGAAAGTCAGCAGCGTTTTGTTTTGTTTTTATCTGGAGGAAGTGACATTTTCTTTTTCTTTCTTTTTGGTTTTATTGAATGAAAAAAAGAAACGGAGCATGTGGGTGATTAAGATGAAAGTGTCACATTTGGGACAAAGAGGCACAATTTGCATTTGCAATTGCACGTCTGATTCAAAGTGATGCCACAGCTTGGATGTCCAGCAGGAGGTGTCAAGGCCTAGGGTGACTCATTCATTCCTTTTTCTTGTATGAGAAAGTGGAGTCACGGGTTTCGGCTGCAGCTCGCGTGTTTCTTTTCTTTTGGTAGAGAAATCTCATTTAAATTAAGTATAAGGTGCAACAATTTTATTTTCTAAAAAAATATTTGATTCATCTTTCAAGAAGTAGCACACGGCTCCGTGGAGTCAAGGGGAGCTCCAAGGCTGCGGCAATGTTCAATAGTTTATTAGCTAAGCATTGTTATTTTATTCCAAGCTTTATTCTAGCAATATGCATTTCTTTTATTTTAGTTGGAGTGTTGATGTTAATCGCTTTAATTATGTCTGGATATTTGTCTATTGCAGTGTTAGGTTTAGCATTTTCATTTACTTTAATGTTATTTAGTATGTTTAGTAGAGATAATTTGACTGTCATGTTAACTTAGGTTAGTCGAGTTGGTAATTAGCAATATTATAATGTTTCCTTGAGATTTCTAGTGTGTGATTGGGATTGCCACTCTGACTTGGTTAATATCAAATCTGTATTTGCACTTGCAATTGGGTATACACTTAGTTGCCCAGTTGGTGTTGAGTCTTCTCTTAGTTGATGAAAGTGCATGGTGTAAATGAGATTTGATGTTAACATTGCGTTCACTTAGTCCGGTTTTATGAAAACATAATTAGCCTGCGCTTAGTTGATTAATTGTGTTGGATTAGATTTTGAGTCGGCTTTATTTTGTTGATTTGTGATAGGAAGCATTGTAATTAAGTTAATGACCAACCGTTTCAATTCTGTCTTTGAAAACGTTTTTAGATCTGTGTTTAATTATCAGTTTGTGTCCGTGTTTTGATTTGTTCATCCGCATTCACCACAAACCTTTCACAAGACCCCCCCACTTCGTGTTTGACCTGATTCTCGAACCACAGTTTGGTCCTTGAGAGACGACCTAGGAGTCACTTCCTAGTGTATATTGCATTCTTTTATGCATATTAAATTTTGCATGGGGTGCGACACCCATCAATCATCATCAAGACCAGGAAAGCGTCCAAAGACCGCGAGAAGAGAGGCTGACCCGTTTGGATGGTTCAACGATGATAATCAAAGAACTGACTTCATTTGTAGATGGGGGTTCAAAGAAGTTGTGAGGCATAAATGTGTAAACACCGCATTCTATAGAAGAGAAGGGTTCAAGTTCCGGGAATGGCTAATCAGAGAAAATCTTGTTGGCCTTGTGGAACTACAAGGTGATTGTTATCCTAACTTAGTTAAAGTATTCTATTGCAATCTCAAGAGGGAAGGAAACAATCTGACATCAAGAGTAAAAGGTACTGACATTGTTATCAATAACACGATTTGGGAAAAGGTGGCTGGATTACAAACCAGGGGTCTATACTCCCATCATGGCATTGCTGGTTTTGACAGTAGAGGATTATATAATTCCATGCTAAGGAAGCATGACTCGTCAAAACAGTTTGATCATTTCAGCATCAGGATTCTTCAAAGAAACGAGTGTCTATGTGCTTATGTCATGACATGGATATTACTTCCTAGAGAAGATGATCACTCAATACTTCAAGATCAAGATATACATTTAATTTCTGCTCTGTCATCGGGAATTTAGTCAAATTGGGCATTTATCATTCATGATCACATGATGAAGTTCACAAAAAGCCATGGATTGTGTCTACCTTATGGGGTGCTCATCAGCAAGATACTAAAGTTGCAGAATGTTGACATAACAAATGAAAGGGTAATTCATTGCAGAAAAAGCAATGTGATGGAAACACAATTCTTGAGCTCTGTTGATATTGTTAAACTAAGAGATGAATGGATAATGGTTGATGAAATTCCATCTACCAGAGAAATGGATCCTCTAAGAGTTGATACAACTGGTTATAAATTTCATCCGTCAAGCATTTTCGAAGGTCATGTGGATCGAAGATTCGATAGGTTGGAGAACAAATTAAACATGATGCAAATATCCTTATTTGATCTTCACAAGAAAATAGACTATGCCCTCAGGATTAAACTTTTTGATGAATCCTCTATTGGTAACACAGATAGTGGAGCAAACAGTGCTGACAAAAAGGATGAAGACTTATCTGAATCAGAATAGAGTTGTGTCTTGACAAAATTGTGTCGTGTCCTAGACTAGTCTTTTTAATTTTGAAAAATGGCATATAAGGCCATATTTTGTCTCGTCTTGTTTTGCTTATATTTCCTTACTGTGTTCTATCAATGTAATATCTTTTCTATAAAGGAAATAATATTAGAAGTTTGAATCAATCCATATACTTAACCATTCACTTAAACTGTCAAATAAAATCTGATACTCTGTTTGGTTGATTCGACTGAGTTATGGATGAAGTCAACTGTGCTATAACTGTCATGCATGTTTATACATTGACTTCTATTATCATTTGTTTCTTTTCTTGCATAACCACTATACTTGATCTGGAAAAGGTTTTTGAAAGGTTTTGCAGGAAGAACATTGCTTTGGACATATACATTTGAAATTCAACATTTGGAAAAGCAATGCATTCGACTGATGAGTTAAAGCATTTGACTGCGTCTAAACTGGATTAAAAATTCCAATTTTGGAATTTTCTTCTATCCTTACTGTCTGCTTTAATCATTAGTATTCTGATATTATTTCTGTTCTTTACATGTTTTTATATCTAAGTTGAGATAATATTGTGAGATTGTTGATATTTGTGTCATTGCATATATATGTGTTTGAATTGTGTACCAATGATACAAATCTGTGCTTAAACTGGAAATTGATATGTGATATTCTGCATTGTGCATAATTGATTTGTGCTTAAACAGTGTATTTTGAAATTCATGCATAATGACAGGGGGAGTATCACTTCTTTACACAATGTTTCATCACACACCTACATTTCAGGTGGAGTATACATATGTTTTTGTGATGAACTTGTGATTTTGAGAGCATCCTTACTATCTTGAAACTTAATATTTGTTTGATGCTTCTCTGGTTTTCAAAACTGCATAAATATCTAAGCATTCTTTTTTTGTTAATGCACAAAGGGGGAGAGTTTCATGAGTGTATGAGAGCAAGTCTATATGGGGAGAATTGTTGTATCATACTTTATCTGCTTCATGATATTTTTGCAGTATTTGTAGAGTAAATGAATTGTTTATATGGATTGTGTTATCTGTTTTTACTCTGTTCAATTGTGGAACTGTACAAACATGGTTGAGTTATTAATCATGGTTGTGCATCATCAAAAAAGGGGGAGATTGTTGAGATTATTGACAACACAAAACTCTATATCAAACTGGTTTTTGATGATGACAACACACTGCTTAATAACAATACATAAGATCCAATGTTACATGTTGAGCTGATATGCTATACTGTTTTGAACAATGATTTTGTTGAACATATTTTGTTGATTTGCTTGTATGTTCCCTTGATTGATTATGTGCTACATGTTTGGAACATTCTTGNATTGAAATGTGTGATAAAATGATTTTGATTACTTCTGCACATTTCTGAAGAAAAGCTCACAAGCACTTTTATGAACTTATACTTGTTGTGACAAAGATCTGGTTCAGTCCAATAAACTGGTAATGGATTCGAGTAAGCTAAAATCTTAGTACAGATTTTGTGAATATGTGCTTGATGAGATTTTGAGTTGAAAAGAATTTCAAAGTGTTTTTCAAGTGTCAGTCGACAAGGTGAAACATCTATTCGACTGTGTTGCTGTTATTTTTGGAATTCTGTTATGCCTACTTGCTCTAACGGCTATATTTTCAAAAGTTAGTTAGGATTGACTGACTGGGTCAACTGTAATGAATGTGCATTGAATTGGTTGACTAGGGAGCCTCTATGTTGACTGTCTGTTATAACTGTTTTAATATAGTAGACTGGATTAGTAGGTTATTCGACTGAGAATGACAGTAAAACAATAAATAGAACAGAACACAGTCTGTTCTGTATGACTTTGTGATCTAACATTTTCATTGTCCTGTTTCAAAGTTATTTCTCAGTTTTGGAAGCTCCAAGAATTCTCCAAGAAGACGGTGGTGATCTTTCTTGAGAGAGATTCAGATTGAGGAGCAAATTGCGCATACTGTTTGATCAACATCTGCACAAAGAAGGTGTTTCTGGTTTGATCTTGAAGGCTTGACATCCTATGAAGACTGTTGTATTTGACTGAAGGCTTGGCAACCTGGGAAGTGTGCTGTGATAGGCTTGGCAACCTGTGAAGCGTGCTGTGATAGGCTTGGCATCCTGTGAAGAGTGATGGTTACATGTTGAGGATTGTTCAGCGTGGGTTCAGATTGCAGAAGAGGGGATTCTTGCTGCAATTCTGGTTTTTTGTGTGCAACTATATTTGGTTTTGGGTTAGAGAGGAGATTTATATTTTTGTGTGGTGCTTCTATAAATTCCTTGTTGTAAAAACCGCAACCATTATAGTGCATTTTTTTCCTAGATTGGAAGGACACTGGATGTAGGCATTGTTGGCCAAACCAGTATAAAAACCAGTGTTTGATTTTCTCTATCCCTGCACTCTTTATTTCAGTTGACTTTATCTTTCTAGTACTCAACTACGTTTTTCCGCTGCATTGAAATTTTCATTACTTGCATTTCAAGGAAAGATCAAAAGCTTTGAATTTTCATCCCAAGATTGCGAAAATATTTTATTTTTGAACTAACACCAATTCACCCCACTCTTGGTGTAAAACGAAGCCAACCTGTTTCCTAACACAAAGTGCACAAGTTGGTTTAAAAAACCTAAGCTACTAAATTACAATTTAATTACTTCTAAGATGTCCATGTGGTGAGTCTTGAATTATTTGACATCCTTCTTAATGTCCCAAAATGTATTTTTAAAATTTTCCTGCAATCAATATTGAAAATAATAAGCTCAGATAATTCAAATTAACTAAAATAAGAATTTTTGGTCAAATTAAGCACAATTAGCAAAAACGGGAAAATACTGGACATTTAAGTACAATTCCCTGATTAATTCTAGCACAATAAACTAAGTGAAGTCAAAAAAATATTGACTCATCAACGGTATATCCCCTGTTCTGGAATTTTGTTGATTTTGGCGTGCATTGTTGTTGGCGGCATTTTCGTGGTTGGGGAAGTCTTTGTCTTTTGTCTCTCATTGTGGTTGGCGATATTTCTCCCAAGGTTTGGGCTTTTTCACACACACTGTCAAGGTTGGTATCACCATTACACTGAATAGTTTATTCATTTCGTTGTTTATACCTTGCACATGAAATTTTGTATATTCAAATGTTTGTATAATAAAGAGGATTCAGTAAAGAGGATTCAATAGTGTATTAATAATATTTTGTGTTCTTGGAAAATTGATTTATCCTTTTTGGTTTTGCCGTACTGTATGTGTTATTGTAGGTGATATTTTGATTAAAGTGTTTACTTGAGTTGACTAAGAAATGGAAGCATGTAATAACAATGTAAGTAGATTTTGATGATTTTTGTTTTCTGTTTGTGTTTTGGAATAGTGATTGTTATTTTTGAAATTTGAACTATTTGCGAGCATGGATGGATACATCCTACATTGTCCATATGAATGCATTACTATGAACCAGACATGAGACACACATATGTAGGACTCTATTCAGGCGATGTTTAGAGATTTTTAATCTGTTATAGGTCAAATATAATGGCAAAAGCATGCCTGAATATACAAATGTAAGTTAAAGTATGTTTTTAAGAATATTTGATGATCGTTGTGTTGTTATTGTTTCTTAATTGCAATATGTTCATTTCAGGAGGAGTTGTTTGGATGTAGGGAAAAAAAATTATGTGACTAGATCCTAGACAATGAGAACGTCCGAAGATTCAAAACGCTGGAACATTTTGGATTATTATAGGATTTAAATTGTATTTTTGCTTCAGATTTGTATTGTATTGGTCTTGAATAAGCAATTGTACAAATTTATAGTATTCAAACTTTATTGTTGGCTTATTTGTACATGTGAACTTGTCAGACATAACTTCAATAGAAATCAAGTTTTGATGATTAAGTATTGTTGATTTTCATTGAATTTGTCTGTGTTTTGGGGTGACAAATTGTTGTTGATGTCATGCTGAATTTATTGATCACATTGTTTATTTTGATGGCTCATTGATGTCAATGGGCATTCATTTCATATTCCTTTTGAGGGTTTGGTGAGATGTTTGAGAAATGATTTGTTCCTTAACTGATCAGGATTTGAAGTGACTCAATAAGTTTAAAAAAATGGTTGTTTTTTTATTGCATCCAAGTGATGTTTGGTGGAAAGAGGAATGTGGCCAATTCTGTGTTGTGGTAATCGATTACAACTACCCAGTAATCACTTACCAATGTATAAAAACTCAAATGTACAGAAAATTGATATGTAGTCCCTTACTATGATTGAAGCAATCCCCATTAAGGTTTTTGACTTTATTTGGGTCATTCTTATCATATTTTTGTAGAGGATTGGGTGAGATGTTTGACAAATGATGTGTTCCTTGACTGGTGAGGACTTGAAGTCAATGACTTACCAAACTTCGTGTAAGCGATTACAATTGCATGTGTCCAGTGTGTATGGTACAAAACCTGACCTATGTTGCTAAGACCACCCAGGATGGATCTTCCCTACATAGAAGACTTACAAAACTTCACACTACAAGTTGTGGAAACCATCAACCATGACCCATAAGGGTCCTCCATTTACAAAATCTTAAAAACACACTTATAACAAACAAAAAACTATCATAAGGAGTGTGGTTGCCACACCAGGGTAGCACATATCAACTTTCAGTACAAAACTGCAAGTTTAACCTGGTAATCGATTACGACCTCCCTGTAAGCGATTACAAGTGCATGTGTCCAATGTGTATGGTGAAAGACCTAACCTGTGTTGCTAAGACCACACTGGATGGGTCTTCCTTACACAAAAGATTTACCAAACTTCACATTACAAGTTGTGGAAACCATCAACCATGACCAACAAGGGTCCTCTATTCCTTAAATCTTAAAAACACACTCATAACAAACAAAAAAAATCATGGGGAGCGCGAATGCGACACATGGGTAGAACAGATCAACTTTCAATACAAAAACTACAAATTTAACCTGGTAACCGATTACGGCCTCCCTCTAAGCGATTACAAGTGCATGTGTCCAATGTGTATGGTGCAGGACTGGACCTTTGTTGCTAAGACCACCCATGATGGGTCTTCCCTACATAGAAGTCTTACCAACTTCACACTACAAGTTGTGGAATTCGTCAACCATGACCAACAAGGGTCCGTCATTGACAATATCTTAAAAAGACACTCAAAAAAAAAAAAAACTCATGGGGAGCATAGTTGCCACACCTGGGTAGCACATATCAACTTTCAGTACAAAACTGCAATTTTAACCTAGTAACTGATTACGCCCTCCTTGTAAGCGATTACAAGTGCATGTGTCCAGTGTGTATGGTGCAGGACCTAACCTGCGTTGTTAAGACCACCCAGGATGGGTCTTCCCTACAAAGAAGACTTACCAGACTTGACATTAAAAGTTGTGGAAACCATCAACCATGACCAACAAGGATCCTCCATTCACAATTTCTTAAAGAGACACTCATAACAAAGAAAAAACAAATCATGGGAAGCATAGTTGCCACACTTGGGTAGCACATGTCAACTTTCAATACAAAACTGCAATTTTAACTTGGTAATCGATTACGGCCTCCCTATAACCGATTACAAGTGCATGTGTACAGTGTGTATGGTGCACGAACTGACCTGTGTTGCTAAAACCACCCAGGATGGGTCTTCCCTACACTGAAGACTTACCAAACTTGACATTACAAGTTGTGGAAACCATCAACCATGACCAACAAGGATCCTCCATTCATAATTTCTTAAAAAGACACTCATAACAAACAAAAACTAATCATGGTGAGCGTAGTTGCCACACTTGGGTAGCATAGATCAACTTTCGATAAAAACTGTAATTTTAACCTGGTAATGGATTACAGTCTCTCTGTAAGCGATTACAAGTGCATATCTCCAGTGTGTATGCTGTAGGACCTGAGTTGTTGTTAAGACCTCAACAAGTGTACCGAATCGTATCAAGTAATATAAAATGGTAACATCAAGTATCGTGTCCTAGAAGACTCACGACACTAAAAAATCATGCAATTACTTAACTAATTAAGACTGAAAAACTATTTTGTTGGTTTTTAAATTCAAATGCAACAAAAGTAAATATGAATGCAAAGTGATCAATTGAGGCTTAACACAAATGAATGAACAAACGAAGTTGATAATATGAAATGATGATGATGTTGGGGTTTAGATTTCACCTTCCTCACTTTCATGCATATAAGAATTCGTCTTGTTCATTAAATTGTTAACGTCACTCTCTAAATTACTAAGAACCGGATCCCTCGACATAAAAAGCCTATCCTTAATTATTAGATCACAATCCCTTGTATCCCTAATAATCAATTCTACATTACGAACGGAAGCTTAAGACAATCAAACATCCTATTCCTATCCCTAGGCAATATTTCTTTTGGGTGAAATTCTTCAGATCATGGTTTCTAGGTATTTCCCAATAACAAAGAAAGCCAAACATTGTTGTATGAGTGATCAAAACATAACAAGCATTGAGTAAAGAAGAAAATCACTAACAATTAATATAAGAAGCATAAATTAATTCAGATCAAATTCAAATAGTTACATCTTCCCCAACAACAAATGAGTTTAGTTCTCCATTGTCATGGAGAACCTAGGTGTACAATGGAAGAATGAATGAAAGAAAACCCTAGAAAGTAAAGAGGAAAGCTCCCGCATCCAAATCTGCCTCCAAAGGGTCAAAAAGTGTGTTTCTACGCTTCTACCGTCAAAAGACACAAACCCTGACGTGTAGAGGTCCTTAAATAAATCAGAAACAAAGTCCAAGGCCCAACATGTCGATGCTCAGGGCCGTGAAAGGGGCAACCGGGCGTTCTGCGGTACATGGAGTTTGGCACTCAACGCCCCTCAAAGGGAAAGTAGGCGCTGGTGTGAACTACTTGGTGCTGAGGGACCTAGAAAAAGTCAACTAGGCATGGTTGCATGAGCACCTGCGCCCAAGGCCCCAGAAAAGGGCAAGCAGGCTTCCTGCGACCTTCTGTAGCCTTCTCTTCTGGTGCTTTTTTTGTCCTTCCTGGGTTTCAACTCCTTGATACTTTAACTCCTCTTTTAATTCATTCCAATAACTTACAAAATCAAGGGAATTAGTGATAAAAGTCATCAAGTATAACCTCAACTTTCTTATTCATAAAAATAAACTAAAACCAAGAAATCAAGCAAGTTTCTAAGTAAAAAAGGGTTAATTTAGTATCAAAAGTGAATCCAGATAACGGTAAAATCAACTTTTATCACCTGTCTACCTAACAACACCCTTAGTGGGTCTTCCATACACAATTGGATTGCATTAAACATCAGATTTCAAGTTGTTCAAACCATCACCTATATAAAAAATTCACAAAATATGTTATAACGATAAAAAAGGATGAATCTTAAATAATACTTCTAAACAACAACTGAAATGAATATAACAATCACAATTGGAATAACAATTAATCCTTTATTAACATTTAAAATAATTGTTCCAATACATTTACAACTATCCATTCATTTACATCTTCCATTATTGAAATAATCACAAAATACATACACCAGTCAAGTTTGGGACTATATCCTCTCTAGGGAGTTCTACAAGCTTTGCTCTTGTAACGATTTCGTCGTTGTCCCTCCTTCATAACAGTTTCATGAGTGTAAATTCCTCCCTTGCTTACGAAGTCATTGTAAAAGTCATGGTCTTGACAAGGCGTACTGTAATCACTATCTTTTTTATTCTTCTTTTCAACCAACTCAGATTGCAAAGCATATAACTCTTCTTCAAGTTCTTCAATTAACGTATCTTGTTACAAAAAACCAAATACAAATTTACAAACAAAACCCAAAAGAACAAAACAAAGCCAAAATGCGAATAGGAAAACAGAATAATGCACATACCTTGTTCGAAGCACTGCCAGTAGAGGAATCCATTGCACACAAAGGTGAGAACTTCAACACAAATGAGAGAATTTGGTTGGTCCACCAAAAACGACATCGCAGGAGACAGTTTGGGGAGACTGATGGGTGTCGCGGCCCATACAAATTTAATTGCATATTAAAAATGCAGTATAGTGCTAGGAAGTGACTCCTAGGTCGTCTCTCAAGGACCAAACTGTTGTTCGAGTCTCAGGTCAAACACGAAGTGACTCCTAGGTCGTCTCTCCACATCTGAATACCGAGAATGAGCACAAGAATTCCAAAGTTCAACATCAAAATAACACAAGCACAATAAACCCAAAGTCTATCTTCTTCAACCCAACTTCAACACTCACTTTTCTTCAAACTTTTAATGAAAACAAAATCCAATCCCTAGCTCCCCTTTTGCACCGTCCAACCATCATCAACAAACAAAATGTCCAGCTCCAAATATTGCTTCCAACCATCAACAAAAGCACAAGAAGAAAAGGGTTCAAACATGAAACACCCATACACTAACTCAAGCCTTTTTCACTACCAAACTTAACAAGAACTTCATTTTCATGATCCAATCCAAGAAACTCGAAGTAAATATGAAAATATGGCAGCAAAGAAGGAGAAAAACGAAATAGCTCTTCATTCAAACCAAAGACCCATAATGAAAAATGCAAGAAACCACCTCAAGACTCAAGCTCATGCTCTCAACTTTCAAGAAGAAATGAAAGGAAAATGGGTGAGAGATTCACTACCACCAAGCAAAGATAAACAATATTTAAGTAAGAGAAGGAGAAAAACATGATCTTGGTCATTCCATAGCTCCAAAAACGTAAAACCCTATATGGTCTCCAAGAGAGAATTCATACATGCAAAGTGAAATGAAAAGTGGAGACAAGAAGTGTGTGTCTCGGTCTTGCCATTCTAAAATGCCTTCCAAGACTTAAAATGGTGGGGTCCACCTCTAAGGAAACCCTAGGGTCTATGCAAAGTGTCCCACACATTGGGCTTCTACAATTTTGCCACCAAAAAGGGCCCAAATGCACTTAAGTTTGATTAAAGTTTCTAAAAACGAAATTACAACTTAATTAAAATGGAAGTGACTAAATGTTGAGTCTTGAATGATCACGCCACCTTCCCTAATGCTCCAAATGATGTTTCCAAAATTTCCCTGCACCCAAAAATGCAATTAATCAGCTCAGAAAATTCAAATTAGCACAATTACGAATTTCCGACCAAATTAAGCAAAATTCGGAAAACGAGGAAATAACAGAAAATTAAACACAATTCCCTGGTTAAATTCGGTACAATAAGCTAAGTGAAATCAATAAAATATCGACTCATCAAAATAGACCACACTTAGTCTTTTGCACTCCTGGGCAAAATCAAGACGCAAAACAGGGAACAGTTTAACGGAAATCAGGGAATTAACATAGACACAGCAGACATAATTACAGTCCTNANGAAATNTGNACAAGGAAAAGTAGTAGACAGTATCCAACACAGAATCATAGAAATCAGATACTCAGAAAATTCATCCAAGCAATTCAAAGCATGACAAAATGATCAATCAGTTCAAGAGGTGAATCAAAAGCAACAGAACCTCACAGATGCACACTATAAGTGTTTCTCTCAAGTGTTTAGGGTCAAGAAATTCAACTCAATGCACTCAAGAAAGCAAACACAAATAGACTTGACAAGCCTCTAATATCAACACTCAAAACATATGCATGTTCAAATCAAAAGGTCTTTTATGGATGTAATGAGGCCAAGGAAAAAGGAGGATAAATATGGATGAGAAGTTACAAACCAAAAGAAATAGAGGAGCAATGGGGAACAAGTGAAAACGCAGTCAAATAACACTCAAAACCCTCTAATTCAATCCTCTTCTTGACTCCATTATTCACACAATTTTTTTTTTAATTTTTCTCATTTTTCTGTATATGTTTTTTTTTTTTTTTCCATCTTGTCTCTTTTCTTTTCGCTCTTTTNAGAGCACAACTCTAAGAGACAAGATACACAACATATTTACAAAAACACAAACAAGAAGAGGAACCAATCTAGCTAATTCATCGTAATCTCCCAAGAGACCACACTTAGTCCCAAAACAATTCCAAAGCTCGAAAATTCCCTAAGGTTTAGGTAAACATGGTTTTTCACATTGGGCTAGTGTGTGAGCTTCAAAACAAAGAAATGGGGAAAGTATAGGCTCAAAGGGGCTATCAATGGATCACAACAAGGTAGGCTCATCTGGCTANAGAGGCTNAACAACAAAATTGCCTTTATCACTTCCAAACATGCATATCAATCAAGAAACATCAAAAAGAGTCAAGCCAAGGCATATGCGCAAGCAATCAAGAGACATATCACACACAAGACAGAATATCAAGTGGCTGAAATCTCACACAGGGTATTTCTATCACAATCAATCACCCTCTCAAACATCATGATCATCCTCCAATTAAAGAAAAGCAAGGACGCAAACCAATCAGAGTATCAATGAAGTGAATGACACATCTACAATCTAAACAAAGTCCAGAAATCAAGAAAAAACATGCAAAACTGTACACAAGACACAACAAAAACTACCTAGAAAAGAAAAAATTTAACACAGAAAACATAAACTAACAAAGAAAAATCAGAGTCTCCCCCAATAGACCACACTTAAACTACACAGTGTCCTCAATGTGTCACAAGCATAAGATCAATATCATAATAGTCAACAGATCAAGGACAAGTGCAATTCAAGTAGGAAAAGGGGGAGAAGGGAAAGAAGAAAACTCCCCTAGTCATGGTGGCAGTTGCCAATTTTGGACTTGCAGAGAAGTGTCTTCCATAAATGGATCAAGAAATGAAGTGTTGAGGAAGGACTTCATTCGCCAAATTTGATCCAGAAGAGANATGTCTTNCACAACCGGATCAAGGAAGGGATGATTCATCANTAAATNACCTTTAGTCATGGAAGACGAAGAAAGTCCNCNTGGCTTAAAATATCTGCTCATATCTGCCTGGTCCTCAACATTCTCATCAGATTCACAGTTAGTATCACCAATCATAAAGTTGGAAGCTGGTTGTATCACAAAATTGATTTCAACACAAATAGAGCAAGAACCAGCTTCAAAACTACATTTAAAATTTTCAGAAAACTGTGAAAGATCAAAATTTAATCCCAAGTCTAAAGCATCTTCAGTTTTCACAGTTTCCATATCAAAATCAACACTAAATGTGAATTCTCAACAAAATCAAGAATATGTGAATGCATAAATAGCTCAGGCAAATCAATTGGGAATTCAAGTTTAGAGAAAACCTGTGCTGATTCATGATTCATCTCACCAATAACAGCGGAATGAGCAACTGCATCCTCAAGTGCAAGATGGAAGGCATAGGACGGTGGGGAAGTAGATGGCGCAATAGTAAGCTCATGACTCTGCTCCCCATCTCCTATGTGGATGACACCAACATCGTCTGGAAGCTGAACAGCCTGAAATGGGGATTCCTCTGAAACATGAGACTGTTCCTCAGTGAGTTGAGTTGCCATCTGCCCCAACTGATTGCTCAAACTCTGAAATGAAGCTAAAAATTCCTGCTGAAACTCCTGAAACTGCATAATTTGATCTCTGGTTTCCTGTTGAAACTGCATATTTTGAGCAGTCATCTATCTCAACAACTCCTTCAATGTAGGCTCAAAAGCAGTGGGAGGATGAGGAGTTGCTTGGGTAGGCCCATGAAACTGCAGCTGTTGTGGTTCCTGGACAGGTGGAGAAGGCATACAAGAATTCAGAAATGGTTGATATTGTTGTGGAGCATCATACCATCCCAAGCTAGGGTCAGTCCACCCAAGATCGTTGCTATGACCATACCGCACAGGGGAGAATTTGTTAAGAAACTGATGCTCAAGATCTTCCCAACAGGTGACGGATCCTGGAGTAAGACAACAACACCAATCCCTTGCCGCTCCATCCAATGAGTACTCAAATGCCCTTATGAACATGCCCACATCCGGGACATCTGGAGGTTTCATTGAAGAGCATATGGTGTAGAACTCCTCCAAATATCTATATGGGCATTCACCTGCAAAACCATGAAACCTAGGCAACAAATGTATCAGTCCAGTGTTGAAAACACAACGAATATCCTCCTCATCAAGTGGAAACGACTCCCTAGGAGCACTCTCATGAGATGAAGGAGGAATCATACTGTTCTCAACACAGAAATCAGCAGGCGAATCACAATCAGAGTAACAAGCAGGAGGAGAATCATAGACACAGGCAGAATAAGAATTACTCACATAGCCAAAATAGGTAGACATGTAGAAAGAAAGGGGAAAAGAAGAATGCAATGAAAATATGCAACTAAAGCTACCTAAATGCAACACACAATGACGAACACACAAAACAGAACATCACACTCAGAACACGAGACAAAACACAACACACACTAACACAACAAAAGACCTAAAACCGAACAGTTGGTCCCCGGCAGCGGCGCCAAAATTTGATGGGTGTCGCGGCCCATACAAATTTAATTGCATATTAAAAATGCAGTATAGTGCTAAGAAGTGACTCCTAGGTCGTCTCTCAAGGACCAAACTGTGGTTCGAGTCTCAGGTCAAACACGAAGTGGGAGGGGGGGGGGTTTGAAAGTGTGTTGCAAAATTTAACTAACTCAATATAAAGACATAGATGCAAACAAACTAATTAAAGCTAGCATGGTAATTAAAATAACCCTATTAAAAACCTTAGACAACATTCAAACATCAAATACTCTTGCAAACAAATTAACAAACACAATTAAAATTAATTAAACTCAACATTAACTCAAACACATGAAGACAACTCAACCTACTAATTAAACTAAGTGAAAACAAGAGAAATTAACANGCCTATTTTACTTCTAGTAAATTAAGTGACCCAATATGCAATTAACAAATAAATTAAAAGTCCAAATGGCCTAAGGAAACCTCTTGGCCATGAGTCATGTTTC
>NC_028357.1:20414510-20471717 GCF_000741045.1 Vigna radiata var. radiata
GCACTTAAGTTTGATTAAAGTTTCTAAAAACGAAATTACAACTTAATTAAAATGGAAGTGACTAAATGTTGAGTCTTGAATGATCACGCCACCTTCCCTAATTAATGCTCCAAATGATGTTTCCAAAATTTCCCTGCACCCAAAAATGCAATTAATCAGCTCAGAAAATTCAAATTAGCACAATTACGAATTTTCGACCAAATTAAGCAAAATTCGGAAAACGAGGAAATAACAGACAATTAAACACAATTCCCTGGTTAAATTCGGTACAATAAGCTAAGTGAAATCAATAAAATATCGACTCATCAGAGACCAACGACATAGACGTAGTTGGAAGAACTCACAAAATGGAGAGAGAATGAGAGAGTTTGGAGACAACAACGACAAAGATTGGTGAATGTAGAGAGAAATGCACAAAATGGAGAGAGAGAGAAAAGGACAAAGAAAAGTGAAAACCCTAAATTAGAGACCATGGTGAACGAATAAAGGTGCTTTCGAAATAATAAGCTTTTTTATATAAGCTTTTTTAAAAAATTAATTATTCAAATATGACCAATAAAATCATGACACGTAGCGTTGTAAAAAAGTTGACATATTCTAGTTGTCAACATATCAGGATCCTTTTATATATAAAGTTAATTAATTTTGTCTATTTAACCATTAAATTATGATTTTATATATAATCATGATTATTCATATTAAATTTTGTTAAAATTAAATAATAATAATAAAAGAATTCCATTATTTACATTTTAGTATATTTTGATATATATATATATATATATATATATATATATATATATATATATATCAAAATATTAGATAAAATAACATTATCAATTTTGATATATATACATTATCAATTATGATCTATACAAAATAACATATCAAATAATATTAGAATGATGAAATTTTTTATAAATAGGATCCATCTAAACAAAAATTCATCCTAACATTGATAAAACGAGTATACAAACATATACTATGAAACGAAAGGAAATAAAGTGGTCATAATTTTAAAGTAAATTCTATAAGATTACAATTTCATTGGTTGCAAAAATGGGAATGCTGTCACTAGTTACTGTCACACTGTTACTGCTGTAAACACATATTGTAGAATAATAATAATAATAATAATAATAATGGTTAAAAAGAAGTAAGTACAGAAAGAAAATGGAATATAAGGTTGGTGTAATTTATCTTGCTGATGGGAGGCAACCATTTGAAACGTCAGGGCTCTGAATTTCAAGAAAGTTTGTGAGTAAAGTCTTGCGTGAAGAGTGTGGCTTTGAAGTGCTGCTACCTGAAAATGATGATGATGATGCTGGTGATTTTAGCTTATTTTCTGTTCCTTGTTCTATCTTGATAGCATCTTGTATAGCCAAAATGATTTCTTGCATCCTTGGCCTTGAGGCACCATGGTGTTCCACACATTGCATGGCTATTTCAACCATCCTCCAAATGGACTCAGTTTTAGCATTCCCATTCAAAGAAGGATCAATGATGCTCATGGCATCTCCTTTACGAGTTAATGATCTAGCCTGTAAAAATTCAACCCCCAAAATCTCAATGCTCATTTTTCATCCAAGTTTGCAACATCTACGACTTACCAATGAAAGGGACACATACCCATTGAACAATGTTCATTTCAGCACCGTAATCTTCAGATGACACAGGTTTCTTTCCAGATATCAATTCCAGCAGAACAACTCCAAAACTGTATACGTCACTCTTTTCTGTCAATTGCTGGCTTGCATAGTACCTTCATTTGTAGAGAATAAACACAATCTGAATTCAACACATTGTTGGGAAAACACAAAAAATGCATGAGCCCCATGACTTACTCAGGATCCAAGTAGCCGACAGTTCCTCTTGCAATGCTTGATACATGGGTTAAATCTTCTTCAGCTAGCCTAGAGAGTCCAAAGTCTGATACTTTTGCTCTCATATTTATATCTAAAAGAATGTTACCTGTCTTTATATCACGGTGAATGATGCTAGGATTGCATCCTGTGTGTAAGTATTCAAGACCTGTACAATTCAAATCATACTCAACCCTCTTAACTTGGAATAAAAATACTAATATATATCTGTCTGGAACCACCTTATAAAATGACATGATATGTTCAGTTGTATAACATGTTTTCGCATGAATGTGACACTTCTAAATGTATGTCCTATATTATATTGGAATATAGAAATCTTTTTCTGATCAACAAGAAAAATACTACAATTACTAATAAGAACTCAGAAGCATCATGAAGGTAGTTGTTGATCAACCTTTAGCTGCATCTTCTGCAATACGAAGACGAGCTAACCAGTCCAAGTTCTTCTTCTTGGAACTCTCTGTTGTAATATTGAAAATATATGTCATGACACAAAATTTTACTATTAAGTAAATACAAGCATACGAAGTTGCGAGGTTAGTCAATAAACCATGAATGTGATCCCGTAAAGTGCCATTGTGCATATACTCGTAGACCAGAATATGTTGACATTCTTCTTCACAATATCCAATCAAGGGAACCAAATTTCTGTGATGAATTCTCGATAAGAGGGCCACCTGCATATGTTATTCTATAATCAAATAACTGCACATTAAGGTTGGGATGTTTACATTTTTTTTTCTTCTTTGGAGAATGTCATACTAATGAACTTCATGGAATATAATACTCTTTGGTTGGTATAAACTTCTTATGGTAAAAAATACCCACAACAGAAATTGTGGTAAACCAAAATTCAAGTTTGAAAATATTGAAGGGACAAATTTGAACTCTACCTCGTTAACAAATTGCTGGTTCCCATGGCAGGACGATTCACTCATGCTCTTAACTGCAATTTCTTTTCCATCTCTCATTTTCCCATAGTAAACAGATCCAAAGCTTCCTTTGCCAATTTTCTCTGAAAAATTGTCAGTAGCTTCTTTCAACTCTGAGAGTGTAATATGGCAAGTAGTGTTTTCATCCATCAAACATCCACCCCGAAGAAATGAGTATCCAGTTAAAGGTCTACTGTTAGTGCGTCCAGAAATACCTGTTGTAATGCTTGGTTAGAAGTTTGATTGTTGTCAAGATTGTACAAAGCAATTAGAATTGCATTGGATGGCTAACCTTTTTCCTCACGTTTCTTTTGAGATGCCTTTCTCCGCGTATTGAGCAATAGCACCAAACTTACCAAGAATAATATTAACAGGATCACTAGTACTCCAATTGAAATTCCCACCACCATCTTAAAATGCTTCTTGTTCCCTCTGTATAGTCCAGGATTACCTTCAAAGCTGGAACAGAAACTAAATGTGTTATTTCAATCTTGTTACAAGTCTAGCTGAAAAGTCCTTCTATTATGTTCATGCCGATTTTTTTTGTCTAGTCAAATCATTGAATATTAAGGAAACTGCACTTGAATTATGTTAAAAAACTCGTGTTGTTGCTGAACATACTTACCTGAAAACAATTTTTTCAGAAACTAATCCAGCCGGTATTTCCCCACTAAATGAGTTATTCTGTATGAACCTGTCACAAACTCATAGATGCTAACTAGGAAGAGTACTTGTATATTCTAAAATTTGAAATGAGAAACATTTGGTAATAAGTGCTACATACAGTGCTTGTAAGCTTGGCAAACTACCAAGGTAAGACGATAATCGACCAGACAACTTGTTGTTCTCTAAGTGCCTTCATGTCATCAATTGAAAGAGGAAACTAAGAAAAAAGAGGACACAGAAAAGAATGCTTTTGGGTTTACGAAAGCTACTAAATTTGTCATCAATATGAACTGAACTTACACAATCTTTAGACTTATCAGTTTGCTCATGTCAGGTAATGGTCCAGTAAGCAGGTTTCCATCTAACCACCTAAGCAAAACAGACAAAAGAAATCTCATTAAAGAAAAAGCTAGAAGCATTTCTATTTTGAAGATCGATGTACTTACAGCTCTGTCAGTGCTTCCATGTTGCCAAGCTCAGGTGGGATTTCACCTTTCACATTCCTTCTTGAAAGAATTCTAATACAAACAATTGCGATTAGTAAAAATTTGTGCAGTTTCAACTTCCATTAAATGTCTAGCATAGCAGAACAATACAAGAGTATTTCTCATTCTGTTTTTCCAACATTTTTTATGGAATGCAAATTTCTTAAGCATTCAAAAACTTGTCAGGTAGTAATGTTTCAGAGTACAGTAATTCACTTGCTATGGAACAAAATTTTCCCACAGAAGTAATTGGAGATGTTACATTTTTGTTATTCTTGGCGGTGTGGTGGTACTACAATTCACCCATTCCCAAGGAGTTGGAACACAAGGATCACCTTCATTTGTCTGGGAACTTTCATCAGACAATAACCGAAATGCATTTACGACGGTGGCTGCAAAGTGAAAATCTGGTTAGAAATCAGTTTATCTGGCTCAGGATCAGCAATGTAATTTCACAAAAACTAACACTCAAAACTTACAGTCTTGTTTGTCTGTCTTTGAAGCAATCTCTACATATTTGCTTATTTCCAGTGCATTCAGAAGAGGTCCTCGGGTAGAATCTGGGGTCATAACAAAGGAGAATGATAAAACAAATTCTAGAGTAACATTCATATAACTCGGTTCATATAAAGTGTAGCTCCCATTGGCATTCTCAGCAATGTTGACCACTGCATTGCTATAGTCAGCTATATAAGGTTGCTTTAATTTGAATTTTCGACTCTCATTCTTGTCCAAATCTTCAATCTCTGCAAAATATGCATAAGCTCGAGCATTGGCAGGGAAGTCTTCCAGGTTCAATCTGTAGCTGAGCACTCCTTTTCTGCCAACTACTGCAGTTTGCATTACTTTAACAGGTGGGTATTCTCTTGTCTCTACATCTATGTTCTTTGTAGTGCCAATCCTTTCTGTGCCTGGGGCTACTCCAACAAGGTAATTTTGCCTTCTAATTAGATCAGAATCCCAAATTCTATCATATGGATCATCCGGGTACCTGAGAAATACTTTTGTTCAACACTGGTGATCTTTTTCCTTAATAAGGAAACAAGGTTTTATACTTATACTGATGCTTATTATGAGGTAAAATTTTGGAAACTCTTGTTTCAGTTATGTGCCAAAAAGAAAAATGTAACTAAGTAAAACAGAAATGAGGTAGCTTTCATACCTGACAGCATCTTCAGTTGGTGCGCCAAAATTTATTCTTGCAGCAACTTCTAAGAAGAAATTGTCTTCAAAATCCGTGGCATACATTGAAAGATTGAAGGGTCGCAACTCAAGAGTGGAAATGAAGGGAGAACCAGTAGTAGCACAGCACACACATACATCAATAGAATTTGAGGGTGCCCTGATTATCATTTCCTTAACATATATTCTTGAGGCATCATATACTGACACAGTAGCCCACTTGGTTGCATCCAAGTAGAGCTGAAACTGAGGGTAAGTGTCCCCACTCTCCAAGCTTCCATAATGAAAAGTTGCTCTCACCAAGTACCTTCTTCTCTCCTCTGTGCTCAGCGTGTAACAGTACTTCTTGGTGTCTATGGGAAACTCTCTCCTCTTTTGATATTGCACCATGCTTGCATTTGGACTTTGCACTTCCACTGAAATGCCATGTTCCATGATCCCAGAGTCTGAGATCCATGCCAAACCCGTGCTGTTATCAGTGTAATTGTTTGATCCACCACAATCAATGCTCACAAACTCTGCATGTGAACAAGTTAGATTCTGTGTTTTGTATCATTACATGACACGATGATAAGAAAAAGGAGGTTTAAGGAATCATGGTTCCTTCAACTGAAACTGAATCGAAAAGATGCATCTCTCACCTTCAGGTTGGCAAACAGCAAATGATGTCAGCAGAGGAATTAAAACAAGAAGGAGAGAAGGTAAACCCATAGATGTAAGGAAGAGAAAATAATAATTTTGCTACGAGAATTTTAAGTGGTTGATTAATTTAACTGTTTGTTTGAGTTGAGTCAGTTCAGCATCTCAACTAGAACCAGCTTTCCCCCACTAATCAACTTTAACTTTATCGATTGATGACTTTGTTGAATGTTGATTATTCATTCACGTTCATGTCTTTTTCCGAGCTTATGTTGGGAATCTTGTTTTTCCAACAAAAGAAGATTTTAGGTTCACCTTTTCTTTTTCTTTTGCTTTTTTTTTTTTCTTAAAAGGAGTGACACGAAAGGCACAGGCACAACCTACGAAACTCACCAATGCACTTGTTTTTGTTTGTAAGAAACTCCTAAAAACATATAACAATTTGTCTTGGGGCTACGGGACAACACGAAAACATACGATGTCGTTGCATCTTTGATCACAGATTTGGCCTCTTCATTTTTAGTTAGCATTATGTTACACACAGATTGTGTTTTGAGAGCACACCCTTTTAAGTTTTTGATACACACAAGAAAATGTTAACGAAATTATAAGCTAATATGTTATGAATCGAAAAGGGCTTAAACCAAACTGAAAAAGGTGGCAAAAGGAAAATGATTGAAAAGGAGGGAGTGATTATAATGAAGATTGGAGGGCCATAAATTATGTACTTGGATTCGTGCTTTTTCCATACCCAAAAATCTTTGTTGGAATATCATGGAATTTTTTTATTTTGGATAAAATATTATTCTAATCAGTCTCATAATCTGTTCTTACATAAATAGATTATTCAAAAGGAAAAAAATGAAAAGAAAAATACTATGCTGATGATGGCGAAGTGGACATGAAGAGACTAAGTCTAGAAGAGTGGTGTGGTCCTTCTCATATCTCTGCACCAATTCAGTGGTCAAAGCTGCAGATTTCACATTGACATGTTCTACTGAGAGTTTGTTTCTCCGTTGTCACTTTCTGCCGTTTCTATATTATTTATCTCTCTCACTCCTAGCATTGCATCTTTCGCTAACACGTTCAATTGGAAAATTACAACTTCAAAGGTGATATCTACGAGGTGAGTATCAGAAACAATGTTCGAAAATTTGAGTGAAAAATGCATTCTCATATTAATTTTAAAGAGTTAGAGTTTCAAGATGTAAATAAAGTATTTAATACCTGTACAAAAGTTCTCGAACTGCTAAGTGGGTAATGCATTAAATTATGTTAAAAGATCAAATGACTTTAAGAAGTCTTGAGTATTTTTCCTTCCTATGTTTATCTTTATTTTCTTATTTGGGTTCAATCAATACTAATCAACAACGAAAGGAAAGTAATTCTATCATAACACGGTGGTCTATACATGGAAAATAGAGTATGATAGAACAATGTATATCATACAATAAATTTCTTTATATGCAGAATTAGAGAAACGAAATAATAAAAAAAATTAAGTCAACAACACATTGTCTAATATAACTCATAGACAAAATTGAAAATTAAAAATAAGTTTAAGTTTCATATTCATTAAAGATAAAAAAAAAAGTTGAACATTAAAGAAGAAGATCCTCATTGTCTTTGAGTCTTGGTCTAGATATAATAATTCTTTAGGTGGATTGAGTTTTGGTTTAGATAAAATAATTCCTGAGGTGGATTGATCTCATATATAAACAAGTTTTAGACATTTTTCAAAATGTTCACTCTTAGACACCAATTACATCAATTGTGATTATTTTTGTTGCATATGCAATATCATATTTTCATTTTTAAGTTTAATTGAAAGTGTAATTAATGGTGAAACTTTGACATGTTTAAGGATTTTAAAAATATAAAATATATAAGAAACTCATTGTACTGGTACCCCGGACGGTCATGACGGACGATACTCGAACATCGACAAGGCCGAACGATCATAGCAAGTAAACTTTCGGACATGATTAAGGTAAGCACAAATTAAGAGTTATTGGGAAACAGTTAGGCTTTGTTTTACACCAAGAGGGAGGGTGAATTGGTGAGTTTTCAAAATCAGAGTCTTTTTAAAATCTTTAAAGCAAAGTTGTAAACTTTACAAGTAATGAATTTTGTGTGCAGCAGAAAATCGTAGTTGACTAAGCAGATATCACAATCGACTGAAAATAAAAGAGTAGGGATAGAGAACTCAAATACTGGTTTTTATACTGGTTCAGCCAACAATGCCTATATCCAATGTCCTTCCAACCCAGGAAGCAAATGCACTATAATGGTCAAGGTTTTTACAACAAGGAATTTATAGAAGACCTCCACGTCAAAAATATAAATCTCCTCTCTAACCCTCTAACCAAAATATAGGCATACAACACAGCAAGACTTGCAGCGAGATGTCCCCTCTCCTGCAATCCGCCAAACACCACTTTGAACAATCCTCAAAGTGAATCAGACTCCACGAGTTTATCCCCTGTAGTCACAACAGGTACACACAACAATCTTCAAGTATGTCAAGCCAAATCTTGATCAAACCAGATGCACCTTCACTGTGCAGAATATGATCAACCAATGAGTTCGCAAACAATCTCCTTTTGAATCCCTTTCAAGAAAGATCACGACGGTCTTCTTGGAGAATTCTTGGAGCGATCAATCTGAAATAGAAAGTAAAAATGTTAGATCATCAAAAGTCTCTGAACAATTTCGTGTTCAGACTATTTATAGAATTTTGTTAAACAGATGTTCTCATAGTCGAATAAGCTACTAATCCAGTCGACTAAGTCAAGACAGTTATAACAGTTAAGTCAGACCAGTAGCATGTAGTCAACCAAAATAAATTCTCATTCAATACAGTTGACTCTTAATCAATGCTCAACTAACTTTTTAAAATATAGTCGTTACTATACATGAGCATAACAGAATTTCAAAACAAACAACTAATGCAGTCGAATGTGTGGCGCACACAATCAACTTCAATATGTCAGAGCAAATTGAAATTCTTTTCTTCTCAAAATCTCACAAAGCATTGATTCTCAAAATCTGTACAAAAACTTTAGCATAGTCCATTCAATTAATATTGGAGTCGACTTTACTGCAGCTTTGTCATACAATTATAAGTTCACAAAAGTGTTTGTGGTTTTCATGCTTAAAAACAAGTGTAATGCATCCAGATATGATGTAACATGTACAAGCTCAATGAGTATGCATATTGATAACGGTCTAAAAACCGTTATTTTCATACTTAAATTTGATATCAAAACACACCCTTTATGTTTTAGAATGAGCTTAAAATCAAGTAAAACACTTAGTTGAGTTATGGAAGCCCTTACTTAGCCAAAATTTTCAACCACAATGTTTTAAATGATATACCCTTTTTGAACCTTGGCCTTAAACAGTATGAAAACCCTTGTTTGAATTGATTTACCTTGAGTTGGGTTGAGAATAATTGTATGTGTTGAAAAGGTTCAAGTTTGGGGTTGTATGGGGAAAGTGAAAGGCAAAAGAAAAAGCATTGAGTTCAAAAGTTGAAAAAGAAAAATGCATGAGAAAAAGAAAGGAGAAGAAGAAAGAAAAAGCATGAAAAGTGAGCTCAATGTAAAAAGGAAAAAGGGAAGAAGTTGGTAATAAGTGAGATTGGTTAAAAAGAGAGTGTGCTTGAACTTTGAATGATGATTTAAACTCTCTTAACTCAAGGATTTTGTATTCTAGAAAAACCAATTTTTCTTGATAGCCCAGCCTCATTACAAGCCTTGGAAAAGTCCTTGTGATGACATTTGCATGTGAGGATTTTGATTGTTTTAGATGAATGGCAATATTGTTTTATGTGACATGTTAACAGTAGATAGTAGAGTGACCTCCTAAACACTTGAGTGATTGAGTGAAACACTTGCTTGGTGAGAATTGTTGAAATCCATGTTTACATCTATGCTTAGTGGATTCATCATTCATGAACAAAACATCTGTTGGGAAAAATTGATTATGTGAAATGAATTGGATCGAAAGCACACATGCAACTTTATAGGATTCCACTGAAAATCTGAATTGTATAATAACTTGTTGTGAGGAAAAGGAATTTTGAAAAGTGTTGAACTATTTGATGAAGAAGTGGAAAACCTGTCTTGTTTGCTTGAGGACAAGCAAAGTTCTAAGTTTAGGGTTGTGATAACGGTCTAAAAATCGTTATTTTCATACTTAAATTTGATATCAAAACACACCCTTTATGGCTTACATTGAGCTTAAAATAAAGTAAAACACTTAGTTGAGTCATGAGAGAGTCAAAAGTTTGTTTTAGAGATATTATGCTTGTTTTTACATTGTTTTGCAGGGTTTTGGTGAGAATTGAAGAAGGAAGTAAATAAAGGTGGACTTAGACTCGTGAAAGATGAAGAAAGAAGATGAAAAGAAGAGTCAAAGGGACCGCTGAGCGACAGAATGGACCGTTGAGCGTCGAGGACGATTAGGGGAAAACTGCTTAGCGGTAAAACTGACCGCTAAGCGATCCAACGGCTAAAGGAGAAACCGCTGAGCGATTTATTTAGGCGCCTTAGCGGTTGTCTGTTTTTATTAGCTCAGATTTTGTAATCTTTTTGTTATCTTTTTGGCTTATATATAGCCCTAGTGCGAATCAAAACTTAATCTTTTGGCAGAGAGAAACGTCCAGAGCTGTTCCACACACCTTGGATGCTTAGGCTCCAATCTACCAAGTTTAGGGTTATTTCTTCCATTCTTTCATTGTATTTCATCTAGATTCACCATGATTATGGTGAACTAAACCCTAGGTTGTTGGGGAACAATGTAATCTTTTGAAACTCTCTTATATCAAAATTTTTATCTTCTTTATATGCTTGCATATGCTTATCTTTATCAATTGTTGGGTTCCTTACCTTTGCTTAATTCTTTTATCATTTAACTCATTCGGTAAATGTTGTTTGTCTTTATTGATACGGGAACGTACAATAATGTCATGAATTACGGGGAATTCCTTGATTATGCTAATACCGTCTAGGAATAGAGGTAGGACAATCAATTGTATTTTGCTTCTGTTTATCATGCATTATTAATTACTACGGGAGGCTAGGAATATCAAGTCGATAATTAGTAATAGGCTCATTTCGCCAAGGAATTGGGTTAAGGGTAGACCAAGAAAGTTTGCATGACAATATGATAAATAAGCGAAGTAGATAAGAAAAGTAGATATAAGGGGGTGGATAAGATGAAATTGTAAACCCCAACAACTCCATTCGTTCATAGTTTCTTTTAGCCAATTGATGCACTGCATCTGCATGTTTACTTTTGTCTTGCATACAAAACCTAAAATTTAATTCTTTTCTCAAGTCTTATGCGATTGGTTTACATGAAAGTTAAGGCCTAAGAGTCCTTTGGGAAACGATACTTGGACTTACCCATTTTATATTACTTGATAACGATCTGGTACACTTGCCAGAGACTTAACACATATACACAACAATATAGCATAGAAACATGTTCAACAGATATATCAAACAATCAGCATAAGAACATGTATCAAGATAACAACATATGTGTGTTATTAAGCAATGCGTTGTCATCATAAAAAACCAGAGTGATATAGATATTGTGTTGTGAACAATCTCCCTCTCTTTTTATGATGCACAACCATGATTAATAACCAACCATCTTTGTACAACAGATACAAGACAAAGTAAGCAAAAGATATAAAAATGTTCAAATACTCTACATGTAACCAAACCAATCAGCAAAATATCAAGCAGATATGAGACAGAAAAACATTTCTCCCCCTTTCATGAAGCTTTCATACACTCTCTCCCCATTTGTGCATTAACAAAAAAGGAGTGCTCTAGATATTATAAGCTGATAGAGAAAACAGAGATGCATCAGAAAAATGTACAAATCTATGAAATGCAGTGATGCTCCGCCTATCACATTTATCACATGTAAAGGATAACTCCCCCTGAAATGCAGACATGTGAGTAAATATGTAAATGAGTGTACTACTCCCCTTGCTATTATGCATGAAAAAATTATAAACCAAATTCGATACACAATGCAGCATAGATAAACAGAGTAGACAACACATATTTGTATCAGAAAAATGATAATAAACAATTCTATCATGCAATGATACAAATTTCAACAATCTCACAATATTATCTCAACCAAGATATGCAAAATCAATTTAGATCAGAGATAATTGCAGATAATCAAGATCAGATAATCAATCAACAAAAGATAACCAAATTCTAGAATTGGAATTTATAACCCTGTTACTGTGTAGTCAATTGAATTAAAATCTCAGTAGAATACATTGCTTGTCAATGATGTTGAATTCCACTTGTAGTTTCCAGAGCAATGTTGTTCCTGCAAAACCTTTCAAAGATCTTCCACAAATCAAGCATTTTAGTTATGCAAGAAATATAATTCATAAGAAGTTAATATATGTAATGATGTATAGCAGTTTAATACACATTAATTCGACATCAATCATAGCATAGTCGAATCAATCATTACACAGCACAGCAGATTTCAATTAAGCAGTTTTTTATTTTATTTTTGTGACATAATATCAAATGTTAACCATGTTTAAATCTTAATTTCATAAATTGAAATAATAAATAAATATAATTTTATTTTTCTACGAAGGATATTTCTAAAACTAAATATTTTTTAAAAGCTAATTTAAATAAATATATTAAACAAATCTATTTAACAAATTTGTTTTCATATTTTTTGGTTTATAAGTTTTGTCTTCCTCTTTCTTTTATAGCATCACATCTTCTTCAATTTGACATTCTCTATTATATTTCTTCTTCTATTAGCACCATGTGTTTTTATTAATTATGGACTTCATAATAGAAACATTGGACCATTGGTGAATGTTAGAATGTGGTTCTCAACCTACTTGTTTCTCTTGGACACCAAAGTTCTTCAAGAGACATCTATCTTCTTTTGGTTTTGATCTTTCTTTTATATTTTCTCCATTTGTAACCAATCGCTATTTCATCAAATCTAAAGCAAAACTTTTGTCTTTCATATGAATTTTGAATATTTCCTTATTGTTTACATCTTTAATCACACAATTTATTTTCAAAAGACACCTTAAAACCTTTGTATAATAGTTTAACAACATTTAAGACATTAGGAACAAAAAACATCAAAAGTTAATTTGACATGTGAATGAATTTTAATTGTTATTATTCCTTTACCTTTTAGAGCAAGATGTTATGTATTCATAATTCTTACTTTAGAAATATCATATTTGTTAAGCTATATGAATAGCTTTCGATCATGAGTCATGTGGTTTGCATAAAAACTATCTTTAAGTCAACCTTTTGTAAATGGTTTCAACACACGATGTTAAAGGAAGTAATTTTTCCTCTAATTCATTCTTTACAATCTTGACATCTTCTTGGAAATATTGAGATTTTCATATTTATTTTTTACATATCTCAATTGACTACATTTATAACATTTTGCATCTAACATTCACCAACACTTATGTTAGTGATTTTTTTCTTGTAATAAAAGACGAAATGAAAAAACTTTTGTGTTGTTGGTTTGGCTTTATATGTTTCTTTTATTGTTCTTAACTTCAAAAGTATATTTTCCAATATGAAGTAAAGTATCTTCAACTACATCATCTTCTCTCATTAATCTGTGTTGCTCTTGTACTTGCAAAAGATGTATAACTTCCATCAAAGTAATTCTAAACAAATCCTTTTGTGTTTACAAACAAAGTAATAAATGTTTCATATTTATCCACCATTGTTACATATTTATCCACCATTGTTACTAATTTTTTTTAACAAAAATGAAATATGGAAACTCGTTTCCCAATAATTTTATCTTATTAACAATATCCAATAATTTGGTTGAGTATTTCTTATTGTCTCATACTCCTTCATCTTTTGTAGTTCAAACCCCTTCATCAAATTTATCCTTTTCATGGCTCAAATCACTTTATTTCTTTCATATTCACCTATCAAATAATCTCAACATTTGTTGGATGAATTTAGGTTCATAATCCTAGTGAGAATCATTTGTGAAACACCAACAAAAAACATGATTTCGTCTTTGGCTTCTTTATCTTCTTTTTTTTTCCTTTTATTTTTCCCTTTTGCATTTTGATTTGGTCCATGATGAGATTTTCATGCAACAATTTAATGGTGTCATCCTCTTACATAACTTTCCAATGCATTCCTAGATTGTGAAAATCAAAATATTAATTTTACATTTTGAAATGTACAATTTAAAGTATATTTTTTATTTTGTATTCTAGAATGTACAATTCAAAATATAATTTTTTGTATTCTAAATATACAATTCGTAATAAAAAAATTGTATTTCGAAATATTCAATCCAAAGCAAAAAAAATGTATTCAGAATTATACAATTCAAAATATAAATATGTTATGGATTACCCATGTCAGAGTCATGCAACAGAATGTTTAGCGTGAACAATAAACGAGGAGGGGAGAGAATTGATTTCTCATTGCAAATGTGTGCCTTTAATAATTTTCTCTTAATTTTAACTTCTTTATCGAATAATTAAAACAATAATAAAGAGTAAGGGAAGAGAGAAAATTGCACAGATGATTTTATATTGGTTCAGATCACAAGGATCCTACATCTAGTTGCTAATCCCTGATAACGGTCTAAAAACCATTATTTTCATACTTAAAATTGACATCAAAACACACCCTTTATGACTTAAAATTAGCTTGAAATCATGCAATTTGCTTAAGTTAGAGAATAAGAGAGTCAAAGTGGGTTTTCTTGGTTTTCCCTTGTTTTGGCAGAATTTACCAGGAGTTTGATGAAGGAAGTGAAGGAAAAGAAGTGTTGGATGCAAAAGAAGGTGGAAAATTGAAGAAAAGTAGAATCGCAGCCACTGTCAGGCGGTGAAACCCCCGTCGGGCGATGTGCCCTTCAATGCATTCTCTGCCACGCGCTTAAGGGGCACCACCAAGGGGTGAGAAAAGAATCGCACTCATTGTCGGGCGGTGAAACCCACCGCCGGGCAGTGAAACTCACCGCCGGGCGGTGGACTCTTTAGTAAAATCTCTAGAGAACGCTCAAGCGGCAGCGCTAGGGGTTGAGATCAAGTGTTGCGCCTACCGCCGAGCGGTGAACCCACCGCTAGCGGTGTACTTATGGGCCTGGGCTAAATTTCTGATATTTTTCTGAGTTATAAATACATTCGCACGAATCAGAGAAGTCCTCTTTTGGTAGAAAGGACGCAGAAACACATTATACGCACCTTGGAGGCAGATTTTGGATGCGGGAGCTCCAATCTATCAAATCTAGGGTTTATCTTTTCATTCTTTCCATTATTTTCATCTAGTTTCACCATGATTATGGTAAACTAAACCTCCATTGTTGTGGGGGAATTGATGTAATCCTTTAAAACTCTCATATATTGAATTGTTTCTTTATTCATATGTTTTTATTAATTAATTGTTAGGGTTTTTCCCCTTTTCTCTATGCATGCTTTGTTTAACTCATTCAATTGCATGATCTTTGATTTTATCTTTATGGACACATATAGATAGATCTAGACATGGGGAAACTATCTCGGTAGCAATATTACCTACACATAGGAATAGGAAGACCGATCGCCTTAAGCTTCTGTGCAAATTATGTAATGCATGATCAATTGCTAGGGAGACTAGACATAGTAAACTAGCAATTAGGAGTAGTCTCTTATCACCAAGACATTGGGGTTAAGGGTAAATTAGAAAGTGGCATTGAAATTAATGAAAAAGTTATATTCTTAGATATATGAGAGTAGATAGAATGAAATCATAAACCCCAACAACATAATTCATTCATCCATCATTCACTTGCATTATCTTTTGGTCAATTGATCAAAACCTTTGCATTCATATTTAATTTTCGTTTTTGCATTATAAAACCCTAATTTTTGTTATTCAAGTCCTAAATAATCAAGAAATCACATGAAAGTTTAGGCCTAAGAGTCCTTTGGGAAACGATACTTAGACTTACCGTTTTATTATTACTTGATAGGATCTGGTACACTTGCCAAAGTGTTAACAATCCCAAATGGAGATTAACATTCCACTATCATAAAAACCAATTAACTATTACAATCACATAGAAAGACAAGTTTAAGGTTTAGAAAATACCTCTCTTTTTACCACAAGAGATGAAACTCACTTCTCTTGAAGGCCACAAGGGATGAACACCTCCTTTGAATGCTTCACGAAGGATGACATGCTTCACTTAGCAACAATAACAACACTCAATCACACTCCCAATAGGATTTTTCGCTTTTGACAACAACAAGTTCTCAAAGCCAAAGCACTAGAGTTACACAAACCCTAGATCACGTTTTTCACAGTTTAAGAAAACATGTGTTTTAGAATGAGATTTTAAAACCTCTTTATAAAGACCTCATTCAAGGACACCTCCAAAAATTCGTTGTCAGTTTTTTCTTACATGATGATTGTTGATAGGGGGAGCAATGTGATCGTTGAATTCAATCCCCGTTATGTTGGTTTTTGATGATGACAACGCATTAATAGTAACAACACATGAATGTTGTCATGTCACAACAGAAAAGCGTTTCTATGTTATGAAATACTTATGTGGAATATGTACATGCTTACTGTGTTATATGCACATACTGTGATAAATGCATATGTTGGTCAAACTGTATTGTTTATGCATACTATTGTGATTATAATTGTGTGTGCACACTGTATGTTTTTATGTAATGAAAACCACAAGCATAAAAACATGTATGCATGACATAATCGATTACAGTATTGTAGTAACCAATTAAGGTCATCAGACAACTTATGTTTTGAATTGTGGCTAAACAACTAGTTTGAATTTATTATATTAGTTGTTAAATCGATTAAAACTCGTGTGTTTGCATATATCATTTTCAAATGTCTTGTGATGAGTTTTTGAGAAGAAAAGTTTTCAAAATTTGTTTAAGTGTAAAGCTTAATCGATTACACACTTTATGCAATCAATTAAGTCTGTTATATTTTGAAAACTGATTTCATGTTAGTCATAACTACTTTAACGTTCATATTTTTAAATATGTTTGACTAACATTAAATGAAAATTGATTACATTAATTGAACATTCAATTAAGTGTTGAGTTAGTAATAACATTGTTACTTTTGTTTTCTATAACCGATTGCATTACTAACGTAATCAATTACTTTGCATCTGATATGATAGTAACTATAAATTGACGCATTATTTTTAATTCTGTAACTTTTGATCACTTTAACATTTTCATATATGACAATTTGGATCTTAGAGAGATTTAAAAATTACACATACGCTCCAAGAATCAAGAAGCAAAGATTGTGAAAAGCCTTGAAAAATTCTTGAGAGACGATTAAGAGCTTGATTTGGCTGATCTAATCCGCACTGCTGAAGGTGTATTTGTTGTGATCAGAAAGGAAATTTGCACTGGTTGATTGTGTTGTTCCTTGTCCGTGTGCAATAGGAAGAAGAGTGAGGAGCTCTTGGATTTGAGAAGGAATTCTCAAAGGGATTCTGCAGCAGGAATGTGTGGTTTTGTGTGTGCATGTGTACTCGTTTATATATATATATATATATATCAAAAGTTTAGCTAAATCTAACAATAAACAAAATTAAAAGGGAGGTTTTACCAAAGTAACTCAAAAATAATAAAATCATAGTCAAGAAATTCAACATGTTCATAACTCATATTCATGATCATAAAATGTATAAGAAAGGATTAGTTCCCCTATCTCTTCTCTTCAAAGTAACTTTCACCTTTGATGCTTCTAGTCCACAATTCCTCACTTGTTTGCTATGAACCTCACTAATGCACACACAAAATTCTAAGTTAATTATCGTTTTTCTCCTCTTGCCTTTTCTTTCTTAAATAGAACTAACATACTAATCCTAGTAGCTCCTAAATGTTAGATTGGTAGGATAAATTTTTTTCAATTGGATGGGTCCGCTTGTACCCAAATACATGGTGCATGTCTTTCGAGATTCGATTTCTCCAAGTTTTGGATTGCTTTGATTATAGTATTCTTTTCTTGTTTTCTTTCCCAAAGTAAATTGTGTTCATTCTAATGAAAAGTCTCACCACAAAGAAAATAATATAGCAACAATTTTGTTTTCATCTAGCTAAGAATATAATTCATAATCCATTAAATTCATGTTCATACCCTACAATTGTCTCCTTTCCATGTTTATTTGGAATCTTATATATACTTGCATGACAATCACCCAACCAAATAAATCAAACAGTCCAACAAATATTGTATATTCAATACTTAATTCTGATTAATTTTATAATCTATAGAATTACAACTTAACCACGTAATTACATAAATACTATCATACAACAAGGAATTCGTACTATCTGGATTTTATATCACTTACAAAAGAAAAAAAAATTATCGTATTTATTTTAGGTCTTTCATTGGGTTTAATATTACATACACACATACCACATTATTAAATAATAAAAAAACATCCTTTAGTACTCACAAAAGTTCATAAAAAAAAAAAACACTACACCATAACTTAAGCAAACCCATCGAGGAAACTTAAACGTCAATGATTTTAAACGCATTAACTCCATCGACAGGGATATCCAAAAATTACATGCCTATAATCAAAAGAAAGTTCTTTGAGTTTAGTTTCCAAGAAAAAAATAAGAATAATTTTATTTGGAGTTCTTGGAGAAAGTATGAGCAAAACAATCAATAAAAGTCAAAGTTGACAGCATGCTATCTGACACGTAATTTTGGCCTTGACACAACTTGTTATGTCTTGAGCTCCCTTGAATCTTACAATGTCTTTTCATTATCTTAATTATTTTGTTGCATGTTTCACTGTGTAAAAATGGTTATAATATCAACTTAAAATAGTAATTGGAAATCACTTTCTTTGAAGTGATTAACTACTAGACATAAGATCTTTATTGATCTAAATCAGTATAAAAAATTTGTATGTAATTTTCTCTATTCCTTATTCTTTTTATTCTACTACAAGATTAAATTTTTATATGTTTTCCAAAAGATTTATACTCTAATATTTGTTATTATAGCTAAGTTAAGGTTCATTTAAAATAAGTGCTCAATAGGTAAAAAATTTTAAAAATAAAAAATGTAGCTTCAAACGAATTCTAAAAATCAAATTAACTTTTTGATGAAATCCAAAATATAAATTTACATTAAAATTTTATAATTTGGAAGATAAATTTATATTTTAGATTGAATATTTAAAATTACGTTTCAATAGATTAATTTACATTTCGAATTATACAATTCAAAATGTTATTTTATATTCCAAATTATATTATTCAAAATATTATTTTACATTCCAAATTTATATTTTGAATTATATAATTTAAAATATAAATTTATATTTTAGATTATACAATTTAAAACACGATTTGTATTAGAAATGGTACAAATTTAGAATGTAATTTTGCATTCGCCATTATTAATCCTGAATGTAAAAATTAATATTTTTTTTCTTTTGGATGATTTAATCCTCCATAATATATATGAATTGCATAAATTAAAACTATAATTCAAATACAAACTTACATACAGTAAATGGCAACGAATCAAATATAGCCACCGCCTACCACTACCAACTATCATCATCACACACCTGAACCACCACCTTCCACCACCAAGACACACTGCAAGCTTAACAACAAACCTAAATCATTCAACGTATTTTCCCTTTCTATTAATTTACGTAGGGGTATATATGAAAGTTTATAAAAACATGGGGATGTAAGAAGAAAACATGGGGTGCAGGAAGAAAAGCCCATAGACTGTCCAAGGGGATTTTGCATCGATATCTTTACTAACACGGTGTTTTTTAAAAGCATTGAAATAGCCCAAAGAAAAATTATTTTTAACAGGCCTACTCTTGACTTGAAAAGCCTAATAATACGCAAATTTAAAGAAGAAAGAAAAAGAGTAGAATTGAAGTTGAATGTTATAAGGAAGGAAGTGGGTCCATGAATTGAAGTTGGAATTGCATTATTCAGCATATTCTGAGTTAGAAGAGTGAAAAATGGAAGAGTGAAAGGTAAATATGAAATGGGAAAAAGAAAAGGAATATACAGATAAAGAGGAAGTGAAGAAGCATATAAGGGAAAAGCATTGATTAATTAAAGAAAAGAAAAGCAATTCCACTGAGGAGAAGGTTGCATGGAGTTGATCCACTTTGTGTTTTGCGAGTTGCCAATCATTCGCCGCCTCACCACCCTCTCTTTATATAAAATAATTCTCTCCTTATCATAAAGAATTTCTTAGTGGGAATTTCCTTTTTAGGCTCATTCATTTTTTTTTTCCTTTTTCCTTTTCACTCCTCCGTACTCCTTCCAACTCAACAAAACAAACACTTAATTATTTTTTTCTAAAATAATTGATAATTTCCATGTAATTGAAAATATATAAAGAATATGGTATGAATGATATATTATTTAGTGCATGTGGTCTTAAAATGTGACAAGTCTAAGAATAAATGGGAAAAAGAAGGGAAAGAAGTGCGCATTGTTGTAGTAGTATATAATATAATATATATAATGTGGGTTATAGCTTTTCTTGATTGGATCATCTTATGTCATGGTGTAGCACGTAATGGGATAATTAGATACCTATTGATTTTTATTTTGGTTTTGTTTTAGTGCAACCTCCATTAATATTTAGTAATCATCTATGGTGACTTCCAATTTCAACCCTTTATTATTATTATTTTTTTTATTAAATTAAGTTTATTATTTGATTTATAGAATATATTTTAGACTTGTTAGTGGTCATCATCACCTTTATTTTTTGTTGTGGTGATTAAGTTTCCACCACAACATTTACTTTTAGTTTTACAAATGATGAAGGTAAAAGGTTTTGCCCCTTTGAGTTAGTTTGGAAAAGAACACATACTCCTATCTGCTCATAGCTTTATTTAATCTTCATATAAGGTCTTATCAAATACTGTTAATTCGTTTTTATAAATTAAAAATTAATATATATTTCTTTATTTGAATTGTGTTTCAAAATTATATTTTGTCCTTATATTAAATTTTATATATATATATATATATCTTTTTCGTTTTTATACCTGTTCTCTGAAGATGATTCACAATGTATTATAATATATTGTAATATGACTTTCAGTATAAAAAAATTAAATATATTATTTAGTTTAAGAATGAAATACAATTTTTTAAACCATTTGAAAATGACAAATATATTTAATTCAAAAATTAAAACAATTAAAACAAATATTAGAACATGTATTACGTGGTAAGATGGCTGATTCTATAAGATTTTGTTCATTCATTAAAATTAATTTAATCTTAATTTTGATGCAATCTAATTTATTCTCATATCTCATTTTTTCATTTTAAATGTTTGACCAACTGAAAATTCATCTTATAACATACTACAACTACATCAAACCAAGTTATCATCCCTATCTCACAATTTTACTACCTAAAATCTCAATTTTTCCTTCAAAACACTACCAAAACTTCTAAGTTTTTAAACTACTATTCAATAAACCTTACACATATTCCAAACAAAATTATAACATATTAACATCCAATTACAAACCAATCATCATTCAACACACTTCACAATATCAGGTTATCATCACATATTCAAATACACTCAAATTAATCAAGCTACATCTATCATAAAACAAAAATTTCATTCAAACAATTTAATACTCATAAAATCTTCTAACTTACACAAATAACATCAATTAAAGAAAATTCTAGTTTTTCTTATCTCTAGAAAACTTTTACGTGTTTCTAGAAATCCTCTATCATTACTTCCACCACAAGGAATTTCTAAAAATACTTACAAATCACCGACTGATTGGAGAGAAACCTTAAGACCTAAATTGAGCCAAGAATTGAAGAAGAAAAATGCATGTGCAAACAAATTTTCTTTGCATGATCAAGGATCAAAGAATATACTAAGAAAAGGAATGAAAATTTACTTGTTCTAAATCACAAATTCATCAATTAGATATGTAGTCCTTGTCGCAAGGATCGCCTAGACACCTCCTGATCGTCAAGTAGATGATCAAGGAATTAGAATGCATAGAGAGATGTAAAGTGAGTTTTAAGTAATGAGAAGAGTTTAAAAAATTCTATTTATATTATGAAATTATTTTATAGCAAAAGACTCGGTCTCATTATTTTAATACATTTACCAATTCTAATATTCTATTTTGTAGGTTTTCACAGTTAAAATATTTATTTAAAAGAAATTAATTTATATAAATTATTCATATATTTTTTAAATATTTGTATTTCTTTATTTGTACATAAAATTAATTTTACTTTAGAAAGAACATTTTCATCTTCTTAAAAAATTTCATAAAAAAAATTTTGCATAGAAAGTGAAAGTATGTTATAAATTTTGAGAGTGTAAGTGTGATGATTGTTGTAAAGAGGGTCTAGAATGCTGATTTCGTCATATTTACGTAGTTAGTTACAGTGAAAAAGGCCACTATTAATGAAGAGAAAAGAGAGAAAAAACAGACACCAATGGTTTGGAGACAAACACTCACTAGGGTATTAGTGTGCCCTGACCTGACACTGATGTTTTGTCCCTCTTCCTTTTGATGTGTTCTGTCTTGGTTAGAATTAGAATGCTTCTTTTTGGAACCCATCATTTAGGGTTTGACAACATCATCGGCTTCTAAACCTGTAATTGTTGGATGCCAAAACATTTTTGTCCTATAAAATTCCACCATTTAACCATAAAATAAACTTCCAAGTACGTAAAGTTGATCAGACACTAAAAATAATAGTAATAATAATAAGGTTTTCATGCACTCACTTTAATATTTTAATGTTTTTGGACCCAAATCATTGAGTTACTGAAATTAATTAGGGACTCAACTCAATTATTCTATTCTCCTTCTATCTCATATTAATTATGTTTATTCAATACTAGTAAAAGAAATGGGAAACTTTTCAGTGATTATTTTATTAGAAGAACATAGTATGTGGTAAGAGCAAAAAAGAAAAAAGATTTTAGCATGGCATAAGCATATTGGCTAACAAGGGCATTAATATTTGTCCAATTGAATGTGGTGGGGATGCTTCATTTGCTCCATAGGGTGATTACTTTTTTGCTTAAATATATCATTCTATTTCAATTTAATTTTATCATATTATATAAGCTATGGATTATAATATCTTCAGAAAATATTATAGCCGTTTGTTTTTTTATTTATTTAAACATGACGTGTCTTTTTTATTTTTTAAGATTTGTGTAAAAACAAAATTTATAAAAACGTAAATATGCATGAAAATATCCATTAAATATGATTATATTATATGATTAAAAAGTAATTGGAATTCCTTTGATATTTTTTGAAATTTACAAATTAGATCAAAATGGATCAACCTAATCTTTAAATAAAATAGGTGTGACGTATTTTTCAAATCTAAGTCTTAATGTATTAACACAAAATTCTTTTAAGGGTTATTCTAAATGCATGGCCCAGATTAAAACGTTATTTTAAATTCTATTTTATACTAGGAGCTTTTAACTAAAAAGATAATTATTACTAATTCACTAATGGACACACTAGTGGAAAAATGGTGTTTAACGTCATTCCATAGACGTCGGTTGTTTCGTCAATTGACGTTAAACGATGACAGGTGGCAACTTCGTAATTATGTAGGGCAACTAGACGTCGGGCACACCTCCAACCGATGAGTGAAGAACTATAAACGTCGTGGTCCTTCAACTGTGACATCTAAAGGTCTGCCAGATAAGGTGAAGAGTCGAGCTATAGACGTCACAATGAAAAACACCAACGTCTAAAGGTCTCAGAGGTGGTGAACAGTCGCGAAATAGACGTCGGTGGAGACACACAGACGTCTACAGGCTGACAGGTGGTTGAGTGTCATTAATGGTCTTAGACATAGACGTCGGTGCCCCATGGTAACCGACGGCTATGTCCTGACAGTTAGGTGAAACTCTCATGATTGTTCTACTACCTAGACGCATATTAGTGATAGGACCGACGTCTATAACCTGACATACGTCAGTCGCTATAGCTAACCGACGTCTATAGTAACATAAACTTCAGAACGCAAACCCGCGAGCAGTTACACCACTATTCATTGTCTTCTTCCTCGCGCTTTCTGTTGCGGCATAGATTTCAGGTTTATTTTCTCGCTTTTGCACCGTTTAAATTCAGTTTTACTCCAATTAAGTTACTCTTTACTGAGATATCTTCCATTTCAACCGATTAAATTTCGTCTTCGTTGTGTTTTGATGCAGTTTGTGACGTGTTCTTGGGCGACGTTTTTGACCATTTTTGGCTTATATTTTTGGGCGTGCAGTCCTCCAATTCCCTCCATTGCTGTTTGAATCTGCTAAGAAGGTTAGCTTCAATGTTTAAAACTTTTATTGTATGTGTGTTATTGTCTTCTGTGTATGCATGTTATTGGCTTTTGCGTTTGCATGTTTTTGGCTTTTAGGTATGCATGTGTTATTGGCTTTTGAATATGTATGTGATAAATTTTAGCCGTGTTATTATAATTGGCATGTTAGATTATAAGTATGAAATCACTGAGCGAAACTTAGTTCCCATTTGAAATTTAACACAAACGATTAATATAGTATGGATCGAAGCTGGATGAATGCACGTCGCATCTCTGAAGAATATGAGAAGGGTGTTTCGGTGTTCTTGCAATATGTTAAAGAAAATGCAAAGTCTGTGAACAGGACATATTTTTGTCCTTGTGTTCATTGTGCTAATCAAATACGACAAGACTTGGGCAATTTGCATGATCATCTATTCATGTTCGGCATAACGAGATCGTATACCGTTTGGACTTGGCATGGAGAAGTACTGGACCAGCCTATGACGTCACAAGGAACAAATTATGTGGAAGAATGAATGAGTGATCATTTAGAGGACATGATACGTGATGTTGGTGAAGATAACTTTAGAAGAGCTAATTTGTACGATTCTCTTATCAATGATTTTGAGCAACCGTTGTACCAGGCTGCACGAACTTTACACGTTTGTCTGCAACTTTGAAGTTGTTTAGTTTAAAAGCAAGGAACAGATGGATCGATAAAAGTTTCACGGAGTTGTTGGAGTTGCTGAAGGAGATGCTTCTAGAAAATAATACTCTTCCTATTCGTAACTATGAGGCCGAAAAAGTTTTATGTCCAATGGGTCTTGAATATCAGAAGATACATGCTTGCCCCAATGATTGTGTTTTGTACATCAAGGAGTTTGCTTTACTAAACTATTGTCCAACATGTGGTTTAAGCCATTTTAAAAAGAAATTTGACAAAAACACTGAAGAAGGTAATGATGGTGCACCTGGTAAGGTCATGTGGTATTTACCTATAATACTTAGGTTCAAACGTATGTTCTCTATTAAGGAGGATGCAAAGAACCTTAAATGACACGTTTTAGGAAGAAAGTGCGATAATCTTCTTCGACACCCAGTAGACTCACCACAGTGGAAGAAGATCCATGAAACATTTCCAGAATTTGTTGCAGATCCAAGAAACTTAAGACTTGCACTTGCAACTGATGGTATGAATCCGTACGGGAATTTAAGTAGCAAACACAGTTCATGGCCAATTATGTTGATGATATACAATCTTTCTCCATTGTTGTGCATGAAGAGAAAATATATCATGTTGTCAATGATGATATCTTGTCCTAAACAACCTGGCAATGACATTGATGTTTACTTGAAACCTTTAATTGATGATTTGAAATTGTTGTGGGAAGAAGGTGTCGAAGTGTTTGATTCAAATGTTGAAGAGAATTTCCGTTTGCGTGCAATGTTGTTTTGGACTATAAATGATTTCCCAGCCTATGGAAACTTGAGTGGTTATAGTGTTAAAGGACATTTTGCATGTCCGATTTGTGAAGAAAACACTAGTTACCTTCAATTGAAGCATGGTCAGAAGACAATTTATACAAGACATCGGAAATTCCTTCCTCGCAATCACCCTTATCGTAGATTGAAAAAAGTATTCAATGGAAGTGCCGAGGATGAGGTTGTGTGCAGACCCCGCAATGGTNAAGAGGTGTATAACGAAGTCAAAAACATTAACATTGTATTTGGAAAACATCGTAAAAGTACCTATGCAAAAAATGTTTGGAAGAAACGATCAATATTTTTTAATCTTCCATATTGGTCTATACTTGATGTTCGACATTGTATTGATGTGATGCACGTAGAAAAAAAATGTTTGTGACAGTATCATCGGAACTTTATTAAACGTGAAAGGGAAGACCAAAGATGGGATAAAAGCAAGACAAGATTTGGCTGACATGGGAATTCGAACAGAGTTACATCCACAGATAATAGGTAGACGCACTTATTTGCCCTTAGCCTGTCATACTCTTTCTAAAAAAGAAAAACAAAGTTTTTGTAAGTCTTTAAGAAGTGTGAAGGTTCCACAAGGTTATTCTTCTAATATTAGTAACCTTGTTTCTATTCAAGAGCAGAAGTTAGTTGGTTTAAAGTCTCATGATTGTCATATATTGATGCAACAATTGTTACCGATTGTTATTCGAGGCATATTACCTCCTTCTGTTAGGGGTATTCTGACACGTTTGTGTTTGTTTTTTAATGCCATTTGCAAGAAAGTTGTTGACCCTCGATGTTTAGATCAATTGGAAAATGAAGGAATAAGACTACTATGTGAATTGGAAATGTATTTTCCACCTTCTTTTTTTGATATCATGGTTCATTTGATTGTTCATCTAGTCCGAGAAATTCAAATATGTGGGCCGGTTTACCTAAGGTGGATGTATCCTGTTGAAAGATACATGAAAATCTTAAAGGGATATGTCAAGAATCAGTATAGACCAGAAGCTTCAATCATACAGCGATACATTGCAGAAGAAGCCATTGAATTTTGTTTAGCTTACATGCCAAGTTGTGAACTAGTCGGTCTACCTGAGAGCATAAATGAAGGAAGATGTGAAGGTAAGGGTCGTGGTGTGAGGATTCAATGTGTGAGTAGAGAAGAAGTTGATCAAGCTCATTTGTACATCTTAAACAACACTGATGATGTTATTCCTTACATTTCTAAACACATTAATGAAATAAAGGCAATACACCCAAGAATGAGTGAAAAATGGCAGCTTAGTCAACATGTCAAAACCTTCTTACCATGGTTTAAGAAAAAGATTTGTGTGACTCCAAATGTTTCTGAAACTCTATTGAGGCTATCTCGGGGGCCGAACACAAAAGTCATTAAATATGGTGGGTACTATATTAACAATATCTCTTTTCAGACAAAGGAAGAAGATGATAAAAGTAGAGTTCAAAATAATGGGGTTACACTAAAAGCTGAGTCAGTGCACTTCTGTAGTTCTAAAGACAAAATTCCAATCACTGCAGCAATTAGTTATTTTGGAGTAACACAAGAAATATGGGAGGTGGATTATGTTAGGTTTAGAGTCCCTGTTTTCAAGTGTAAATGGGTTGATATAAATTCTGGAATCATTACAGATGGCTCTGGTTTCACATTGGTAGATCTAACAAAGATGAGTTCACTGATGAACCATTTATTATGGCAAGTCAAGAAAGGCAAATATTCTACGTCAGCGATCCAGCGAATGAAAAATGGTCAGTGGTTTTGGAAGGGAAAAACATGCACGGTTTTGATGATGAAGAATCTCTTGATATTCTTGAGACAACATGTAGCACATCAAGACCCATTGAAGACTCTATTGATGACGTTGCCGATGACATACATGCAATTCGTAGTGGTCATGATGAAGGTTTCTGGGAGAAAACAATATCTTAATAAGTAACGTCTTTATTTTTGTTTAGACTTTATATGAATTTTTATTTTATGAATATTTCAATTTCAATTCATACTAACCTTGTATATATTTTTCAGGTATGTCGACCTCAGACTCAGCATCAGCACACAACAGACGTACACGAGGAGCGACACGTTTGCCAGAGACGACATCCGGACAGGTTCCTGGGCAGAGGATACATGTTCATCTTGACCCAAGAACCGGTGTGGCATCAGGGCCAGATGTTGATACATTTAAAAGTCATCTGGGTAAGATAGCGAAAACCTATGTTTCTATCCTTCATCCAACTTGGGATCACGTCTCAGAGGTGGAGAAGAACCTCTTATGGCAAGATGTTCAGGTATATATACTTACTTCAAACAAATTTGATGTATTCATTTCTTTGATCTTATTATGTTATTAACATTTTTCTTGTTTTAAACAACTAAAATATGATATTCCAGACACAATTCAGATGAGGAGGAAAATCTTAACACAAATATGTAAGATGTGGAGAGATTTTAAGACAAGGCTAACACGTCTGTATGTATTTGGAGACAGACAACATGAGAATCCATCTAAGGAATATTCATTCACAAAAGAAGAATGGATTCAGTTTCGTAAAACTAGAGAGACTGAGGAATGGAAGGTATTTATCTTAACCAACAACGTCTTCAAAGCAGATTTTATTATTATATAGTTATGCATAAAAATTGTTTTACAGGGTAAAAGGTTAGCCGCCCAAGAAAGGCAAAGGCTAAATGATGCACCACACGTGTTATCACGAGATGGTTATGCGAAACTGAAGGAGAAACTTAAGAAGAGTCGAGCGGATTAGTTGGGGCTTGAGTCCCCGGACTTAACACCTCCACCTACAAGGTACGAGATATGGAAGGTTGCTCGTACGAAATCTGATGGGAACATGACATCTGCCTCAGCCGTAGCGATCTCACAGAGAATTGTAAGTTCAAATTTTAAACATTACTTTATTGTATTTTATTCATATCTTGCAATTTAAGTAACGTAACATTTTTAATGTGCAGGATGAGTTGGTTNAGCAGCAGACNCNGGGAACATTTACTCCCCAAGGTAGGGNGNANATATNAACAANGACCATTGGAAAANCGGAGCACCCAGGACGTGTACGTGCAGTTCCTGGGTCCATTGGTCTTCGTGAGTACTTTGGCCCTGTACAAAAAACAACTCAAACACCACAACCAACGAATCAGGAGGCATTAAGGCAGAAGGATCTTCAATGGGAAGAAAGATTTCGTCAAATGGAGCAGCGATTCAATGAGCAAATACAAGAACAAAAACAAATACAAAGAGCGCTTGAAGAGAAGCTGCAATCCATGATGCAGGGCACCCTGGGTGTGCCAACTGAAACTCCCACACCCCCTCCTGCCAGCACCAAAGGATCCTGCTCTGCTGTTGAACCTACTGACTACAGTGGTCAGTATGACTTGTTGGTTGAAGGGGATCCCGCACGCATTGTGGCTGTTGGACGAGTAGTTGAGGGAGGAGTCACTATTCATGGTGTTCCCATAGCACCCCAGCACGTGCATGTCATGATTGACAAGGTTCGGGATCCCCAGGCTCAGATGCCTGTACCCACTCTAGAAGTTCAATTTGTGGGAGAGGCCGTAGGAACTTTTTTAGCTTGGCCTAGAGCATTGGTTGTCACACACATTGGGACACAACAGGTATAATATTTGTATCATTGGCTATTTTATATTATAATTTCAAAATATTTGTTAATAACTTTGAAAATGTTATCTTCAGCTCACACGTCCTCAAAAGCAGCCGATGAATGAGGTACCAATACTTGAATATGATGATGCTAATGATGGTGATGACATGGCTAAAGCGGAGGATGATCCCATATCAAAACTAATGGCAAGATGTCCCAGGTTTACCAAAGGATCAGTAGAAATATACTGGGATTTAAGAGTATTTGGTCTCCCCCCCACTTGCCAGTATATATCACATTCAATGATGTATCGGAGATCATTTCGGGAGACAAGTGGTTGAATATTTCCGTTATTCAACTCTGGTGCATGTAAGACAGTTAATTTTGTGTACCATATTATTTTAATTTAGATGCCTACTTTGTAATAAGTTAACTTTGTTGTTATAGGTACATGGACAACATCATTGTAGATCAAGGTCGGTCTTCCGTTTACGAATTTGTTGAACCTCAGACCATCCAACATTGCGGTAACACAAATGAAGTGAAACAAAATTATTTGCAAACATGGATGGCTGAGTCAAACAGAGACATATACCTTGTGCCATACATTAACGGGTATGTCTTGTTTTATGTAAAAGGTAATTAAAGTTTACTTAATTAGTTTACTAACTATTTATGATGTTCCAAACAGGGCTCACTGGCAACTGGTAGTCCTCATTCCCAAAAAAAATACAGTTGTCTTCTTATGTTCGCTGCGTAAGAAGATGAAATATGACTTGAAAATCCTGCTTCAAGGGTAAGTGTTTCGCTAAAAATGACTTTTAATTTCATGTCGACCTTAATTTTGAATGATTTCATACTTAAATTAATATTACTTTCTGTTTTAATGTAAATAGAGTAATGGGTACATCTCGAGGTCAGCTAAATAAAGTGTTGTATCCCAAGGTTTGGTGCATTTATAGTTTTAATTCATTTACTTTGTTTTTCAATTATCTTAATTCTTGACTATATTTACTTTTTCATTTTAGTGTAACAAACAACTTGATTCATGGGAATGTGGGTACTATGTGATGTGTTGAATTAAGACCATCATTCGAGCTGACATTACAGATAAGTGGAATGAGGTAATAATCAGGCTTACTTTGAAAACATCAAAAAATCAATTAATTCTTTTGAACATATATCAAACCATAATCAATATTTTTTAATTGTGTAGAACTTCAACAATTCATCTACTCTAACCGAAGGCATGATAAGGTAGATAAGGGAAGAGTAAGCAACTTATGTTATCCAAAACTAGAACTAGAGCAACACTTATTTTTGTTGTTTTCAATTACTTAGGTTTAATTTAAGTTTATAATTTTTTTTTATTGATCTTGGATTGAATTATATTTATTTATAGCTCAAACAATCAATAATTTATTATAAACAATTGTTCTGGGAAATTTTTCTGATTTTCAGGTGTGGTTATATTCGAAAAATAAAATTTTATTAAAAAAAAATTGCCCAGTAGACGTTGGTTAAGGCAAAATCTGACGTCCACAAACATCAGTCAATGCACAAAGCGACGTCCAATAAGTAATAGTGCACAAAACGATCCAGCGCGTTCATACGTCTATTTTGTTGACCACCGACGTCTATGGTAACGTCTATTGTTACTTCGCCTGACGTCTAATTGGACGTCGGTTGTGTTCAAAACCGACTTCTATATAGACGTCTTTCATTACCTGACTGATGCAAAGTAATGTCACTGGAATAGACGTCGGATACGAAACTGACGTTAAAAGCCCAAATTAACCGACGTTAAACAGCGTTTTTGCACTACTGACGTAATTATCCTTAATGTAAAACTAGCATGACAATACCTATAAATAAGTTAATGAAAATATAATCTAAAATAGTAAAATTTATTGTAATGATATCATAATAAAAAATTAAAATAATAATAATAACAACAATAACACAATATTAAACATAATGTTTAAGATTTTTTTCTTACAATTGTTGTAGAACATGAACATTGCTCCAAACTTTATGGTATTTTTTTATGGTCTTAGGAGAAATTGTTAAGACAAATACACATTAAATTCTTAAATATTTTAAGTCTTGTTGTAAGGGCTTGAAAACTTTTAAGGCTATTGGGCCTTATGTTAAGGTAGCTAGGCCCATAAACTAAGGGTACCTTAGCTTTAGTAGGGACCTTGCAGAAATCCAAGTTCATTAGACAGTTTTCCTTTCTCATTCTAGAAACCCTTATTCCTTAAAAGTTTATTTGCCTTCTCTCTAAAATATCCCTTCGCTGAACCGTTAGATTCTTGTTTAGGTGCCGCCTAAGCAATCGCAACGTCAAGGGCTTCCTTTTGATCTGATCATATTTTCGATTTGGACCGGTAAGTAATTTTCCCCTTTCCTTCGCTGTTTCTAGAGCCTAAGGCATGCAATGTTACTGGTTGCATGTTACTAGTGAAGTTTCATCTTCATATTTTCTGCCAAATCAAGCTCTAAGAGTGTTGTTGTCACCACTTTGATGGCTTATAGGTACTGTTGAGTTCTTGTGTTGTGAAGGGCATTGTTAGGGCATCTTCAATTAGTTGCATTGGGAAAACCAAGGTAAGGGGAGCTGGATTTTTCATTATTTGATTCTGTGAGCTAAAATGAGGTTTCTGTTTAATTTATATATTTATTTATGGGTATTCTTGCTATACATGTATGTACTGCTTAAGTTGCACTGTGATTGTTGTGTAAGTAGAAAGTATGAAATCTTTGAATGCTTGATGATGAAACTAAGAAACTATGAAATTTTGGTGTGTTGATTTTGAATTGAGTTGGATGAGTGTGTTGGTCGTGATTTATTATGTGGGGAAGGTTCTGAGGGAGGATTCTGTAATAGCACTGTTATGGGAAGAAAGTTTATGCATAGGTATTGTTTCAGATCATGTCAAAGTAAGTGAAGTTTTGAAATTGAGTAATTGTGGCCTAGAGTGTGTCTAGAGTGTTGAGACAATTTAGAGGGGTCATTTGGGACTTGTTGAGAGCACTTTGTTGGTAGGATAGAGGAATCATAAAAACCAGAGTTGATACATCCCTGATCATAGAGCAGCCCTAGTCTAGTCGAGTAAGTTGTGACTAGACATATGTACCGACACTTACGGTGAGTTTGATGCATTCAAACATTTGATTCTTCTCCATTGACCAATTGGGTTAGTAAAGAGTGTTTGGGGTGGAAATCATGTGCTAGCCTTTTTAGATGAGAAAATAGTTACTAGGGTACTGTTATAGGTCTTTTGAGAGGAATTGAGGTAGTGAATTTGAGCATAGGTGGTCTTGGGTTCAATTTGACTCTTTGGGTAGCTTAGATAGGTTAATTGCAACTGGTTAGGAACTTGAAACTGGTCTAAAAGCATGTCAAAAGGGTAGAACTAGATTTGAACCTCTAAGTTATGGAAATTGGTGTTTTAAAGGTAAAATTTAGTTTAAATCACTTTGGAATGAGGTTAATAATGTTTATAATCAGTTAGACAAGTTTAATTAGGCTTATACTACGATTTAGGATCATTAGAAGTTAAGGAAGAAGTCTAGAACGAGTTCTGGGGTGTTGAGTGCTTTAAATGTGCAGAATTTCGTTCTGGAGATTATGCAGAGTCGCATAGTGCACAAGGTGTGCTATGCGAATTTTGCTGGAAGGCTCCCCTTGTAGGAAAATTCGCTGAGCGCACCAAGGAGGGTGCGTTGAGCGAATTTTTTCTGCTTCCCTTGCAGGAAAATTCGCTGAGCGCACCAAGGGGGGTGCGCTGTGCGAATTTTTGTTGTCGCGTTGTGCGTCCTGGTACGTTGTGTGACCAGGCCCAGTGAATTTCACTCTAGTTCTTCTTCTGTTTGAGATGTTTGATGTTGATTTAATACCAGGGTGTATGTATGTCTATATAACTGATTTGGGTGGCTTAATTGTGCAACATGATTAAGGGATGTCATATTGTGTTGGGAATTATAGTTGGAAGGCATGTTGGTACAGAGTGTGTGATTTATGTAAGTATAACAAAGTGTGTTTCATGGACGTAATTCCATGATATTCAAGGAGAGGATACATGGTGGTGCCATAGTAGTGTGTAGAATGATTTCCATGGAAGCTCAGCATTGGGGGCTTTTCTGAAACTACAATGATCAATCATTCTTAAATAGAGAGGATTGAATCATGTGGTGAGTAGTAGCAGGAGGTCCTAGTCCTGGAGGCTTCCAGTATGCTCCAAGGCGCGGAACGGACTAACTTTGTGAGTGTGATAGGGTGGAACCCATTGGCAATGACTTTGCAAAGCAGTAGAGGCCACCACGAGTGCATAACCTACCATAGCTCGACAATCATTCTAGTCAGGACGAGTCCGTTTCAAGTGTAACAAGTCATGTTGTGTGATCCTCTATATTTGTTTGAACTTTGTAAGTTGGGTGTAATTGATAACATGCTTTTTATACCTAGCTCACCTTTGTTTGTTTGTGCTGTTTGTGTATGTTTCCTTTTGTGATGATCATCCACTTGGATGTGAGCAGTTGTTGAGGAGGTTCCCCTAGAGCAAGAGCTTGAGGACGCTGATGCTGCAACCTAGTCTTCCTAGGAGTTTCCTAGTCATCTTATGCCCTTTTGAAATACTTCTTATGTTAAACTTTAAAGTTAAACCTCTTTTGTTAAAGTTTTAAATTCTGAAACTATTCTAAGGATGGCTGTAATCCTTTATTTAACTGTCATTCTACTCTTGATTGCTTTTCTATGATGACGTCTTATTATTATATATTTTCATGCTATATAATTGGAATGTCAACTTGTAATTTAATATTCAAGTTTTGATAATTATAAATAAATATTTAATTCGTTTATCTAACATGTAACAAGCTTAAACATATTACTGAAAGTAATGTATGACAAAAAAAAAGTAGTTGATTCAATATATAAATCATGATTAAAATACAAAAGACAAAGCAAACATAGTCGTGTTGACAACCTCACAAAAGAATGAAATTGGTGTTAAGAATGGACACTCCAAGAGTATCATGAAGCATTAAACGAAGAAGTAAGAAAGTGTTTGATGATCTTGTCATCTTCAAACAACCATATTTTCATGATGGAAAAAGTATATCTTCATGGCAAGAAATATATGTATCCTTTAAGTAATAGACTTTATCAGAGAATGAAATTTGAGAAAATCTTATAGAAACAAACTTTCATCATGATGTGTCAAAAGCATCTAAGATAAAAAAAAAATGACGAAGTGCAAATCATTTAACTTTTAAACTTAACTTCTTGGTTAGTGTGCATTAAAATATTATTTTAATTAGTATTTATTTTAGTTAAACTTATTCAACATGAATTACAGAAATATATTAAAAATATATTTTTAGAAACATATATATTCTTTTAATATTATGAAACATGTTGACGTAGTTAAAGATAAAATAAGCTTATGAGAAGTGTGGAATAAACATGAAGATAAAAAAAAAGAGCATAAAAAAGTGAAAAAAAAAAGAGAGAAGTGTGAAAACATGTCACATCAAACGCTTAGAAAGAAATGGCTTAGGATGGTGAAAAGTGGCTCAGCTAGAAAAATGATGAAAAATGGTGTTAAGCCAACAAAAATTGGACTGCCAGAGTTTCTTCATATTTTCCACTACATGACTTTGTAATGCAATAATATTTATGATAATGAATAATTTAGGAAAAATATACCTTTAGATATTTTATTAGATATTTTTAAATAATTATATTGTCAAATTTAAAAAAATCTTTTTAAATACTTTTAAATATCCACAACACCTAAATATATAAATGGAAATATCATATTTATTTATAATATATTTAATGGAGATTACATTACCAGAAAGAAGACTTCATAAACAAGAATTATAGATGAACTTTGACCCAATTTGATATGATTCAATTAAGGAAATATTAGATCGTTTTTTAATTTGATTCCTTCTATAATATAAACAAAGAAAATAAGATAAGAAAATAGAATTAAGACAAATATGAGAGTTATGAAAGATTTGTCATAAAAATTACAGTTTTTTTTTTTTTTATAAGAACTAGGATCCTATATCAAGGACCAAGAGTATCCTCTATTTATGAAAAACCAATTTCATTTAATGACTATTAAAAGTGTTTATATTAGTCTTTGGTGCAAGTATATATAGACCTCAAATGTTTAAACGATCTAAGAAATTCTAAAGAAAGCCAAAAACACTAGGCCATAAAAATAACTTGAAAATTAACAAATAGACTCCAATTCTTCGCTTAATGAGTGGAGCTCACCCAGCGACTCGTCATCTAGTGAGTTCACTCACACAACAAAAGTTCTAAATTGTGATAACTCATAACTAAACCTTCGCCCAACGAACTTATAAAATTAAACAAAATTACAAATGCACTTAAATTTTTTAAAATTATTTTATATGTGAGCTATAGGCAACGATCTTCATGTCCTTTGATTTTTTAGCAGCATGTAGCACCATGAGGGTTAGAGAGGTGTTTTACATTTTTAATGTGAGGTCTTCTATAGAAATCTTGTTGTAAAAACCTTGATCATTATGCTGCATTTGCTTCGCATGGTTGGAAGGACACTGGATGTAAGCAGGTTGGTCGAACCAGTATGAAAACACAATGTTTGAATCCTTTGATCCCTACTCTTTTACATTTAATCGACTTCTTTCTGTATTCATTCGATTAAGTTTCCGCTGCATTGAAAATCTTTTACCTTGTGTTTCAAGAAAGCTTCAAAGGCATCACCTTTTGTGAAAAAGATTTTATTTTTACATTTCACTAATTCACCCCCTCTTGGTGTGAGAAATTGAGTCATTCTATTTTAACACGTATGTTTGAAACATAAAGACATATGGAACCATATGTGTTGTCATAATTAAAAACAAAATTTGTGTTGTCATCATCAAAAATAAAAATACATAAGGGATTGGGTTTAGCATTCACATTGCTCCCCTATCAACAGTTTTAATTTACGAAATCAAGATCATATAATTTGAATTAAGTTTTGCACAAATTGTTTAACATTTTGAGGTTGTTTTTCTTCTATTTAATTCATTTCATATTTGCACTTTATGATGTTAAATTGTAGTTTAATTTTATAAACCAAATTAGGAATCAACTGAATCTTGATTTTATAATTAGATATAGATAAGATTTAGTGATATTTTGATTTAATGTATATTTCTTGTTCAATGACATTTGTTTATTGAAATACTGAATTGTTCAAACTTGAATGTATTTTTTAGAAGGGATTTTATGAATCCCGAAGTTAAGAGTTGAAGTTTTATTTCTTGACCTTTGGTTTTCAACTTTTGTATGCATTTTATAATCTTGTTACATTCTAAACTTAAAACCCTAAATTATTTTGTATAGGAATAATATTAAATATTAAATACAATAAATATGTATCATTTAATCATCAACCTAAGTTTAGCTCTATTGTAATATTTTTGCTTAATTTCGGTCATGAGCTAGAGGTGTGGCAGTTTAGGCCTAGGCTAGGGGTTATAAATACTAGTTTAATGGGAGTTAGCCTCTTAATTAAAACCTAGTCACTGTGAGGGGATTTTCAGGAAAGAGAGAGAGAGAGCTTTTGGTTATGTCACACCAAGGTCTAGAAGTTAGAAGTGTTGGAGGTTGATTAGGAGAAATGTTTTGCTTGGATTAGAGGTAAGGAGAGCTATCCTTCAATGTCAATGATTGAGTAATTATGTATGAGTGCATGTACATTCTATTTTGTGTGAATGTCATGAAGGTTTGATGGTGTGTATCATGTGTGTTGTGTTATTTGTTTAAACCCATGTCATTGTGTTCAATGTGTTTTGTTGCGTTGAGTTCATCCTGGTATTGAAAATTTTATATGAATGGTTTTATAAGGTTATAGGGTTTTTCACATTGTGTGTACATGGAACATGGTTTATAATTTCAACATATTTTTCTATGGCTTAGTGTTTTCACAAGATCGTGTTGTGTTTTCGAATGCATGGAATGGTTCTAGGTATATGATTAATACTAAATGTGTGGCATGTTTTTGGCCATGTTTGTATTCAAGCCATGATCTTTAATTACATAAACCTTGTGATTTCTGCATGTTCCGAGCTGTCTTATTATTAGGACTGAGCTTTTTATGGGCCACCATTAGATGCAGAGTTGAAGGTAAATATATCACTATGATAAATTACGCAATGTTAGAATCTTGTTGGGTTATTGTTACATATTTTTTAGTGGTCTATATGGTTACTATATATTAATATTGTGTAGAGATTGGTTAATATGATGTTATAATGTTTTGGGGTTGGGCTGAGCTATATAAATATTGCTATAATGATGTGAAAGGTTGGTGTTGAGTGTATATGTTATTATGGTGGTTGTCATATTAAGAGCTCTGTTTTTCCTTTCAACAACTCCATTTTGCTGTGGAGTTCTAAGTGCTGAGAAGTTATGAGCAATTCCCATTTCAACTAGATAATCATCAAATTTTTTGTTTTGGAATTCTCCTCCCTGATTACTTCTGATAGCCTTAATCTTAAGATCCATTCATTTTAAACAACAGCAGCAAAGCGCTTGAAAACTTTGAGTGTGTCATTTTTGGCTGCAATGAAGTAGGTCCAAGTATACCGTGAGTAGTCATCAAAAATGACTAATCCATATGAGTTTCCTCCGAGACTCTTTATTCTTGATGGTCCGAATAGGTCCATGTGGAGTAATTGAAGAGGTTTCTTGGTTGACATCTCTCTTTTACTCTTAAAAGGTTGTTTGATCAGCTTCCCTTTTTGGCATGCATCACATAATCTGTCAGTAGTAAATCGAATTTTGGACAAACCATTTACCAGGTTCTTGGAGACCAGTTTGTTTAATTGATTCATGCTGATGTGAGTGAGTCTCTTGTCCCATAGCCAAGCATATTCTTCTTTAGTCATCAGACACACAACAAAATCGAACGAGTTATCTATGAAGTCGATTATATAGATGTTGTTCAATCTTTTTCCCACAAGTAGTAATTCATCTGTTGTCCCATTGCTGATCAGACAATATTTGGGCTCAAACGTGATCTTTAGACCTTTGTCACACAGTTGATTGATGCTAAGCAGATTGTGTTTTAACCCTTCAACAAGTAAGACATTTTTAATTTCATAAGATGGAGTTTTTATTTTACCTATACCGATGATTCTTCCTTTGTTGTTATCACCATATGTGACGTGACCAATAGCTTTGTAGGAGATATTTGAGAACTTTGTGGGATCTCCAATCATGTGTCTCAAGCAGCAACTGTCAAGATACCATGTAGAACTTGTGGACGATTGTTTTAGATCAGTTTTAATAATTCTGGATTTTGCCATCATAGTCAATTCTTCTTTATTCTTGGCCTTCTTGATATCAACTAGATAACTTTGTTTGTCTTTCTTTCTCAGAAACTTTGTGAATCTTTGATGAGTTGATATTTTCTTGACTGTATTTGCTTTATTGCACTTGAATAAATTAGGAAATTGTGCTTAATTGTTCGGTATTTTCCCGTTTTTCCTAATTATGCTTAATTTGATCGGAAATTCTTATTTTAGTTAATTTGAATTTTCTGAGTTGATTAATTGCATTTTTAGTTGCAGGGAAATTATGGAGATATCTTTTGGAGCATTTGGATGGAGGCATGGTCATTAAAGACTCAACAATTAGGCATTTCATTTTTAATTAAATTGTAACTTAGTTGATTTGAACCTTTAATTAAGTTTATGTGCATTGGGCCCTTTTAGTGGCAAAAAATGTAAAGTTCCAAACTTTGTGGGACACTTAGCACCAAACCCTAGGGTTTCTTTTAGAGGTGGACCCCACCTATTTTAGGGAACTCTCGGCAATTTGAGAGAGGAGGCCGACCATTCATTTACACATTACACACTTTTCATTTTGCTTGGCTTGAATGAACTCTCTCTTGGGAGCTTATGGGTGTCTTAGGTTTTTTAGCATGGAATGAATCACATTTTTCTTCTTCTCTTGCTTGCAACCTTACTTATTCTTGCTTAATGGAAGGGAGATCTATCACTCCTCTTCTTGCATTTCCCATTTGAATGTTGAAAGCTTGAGCTTGGAGGTGGTTCTTTGCATTTTCATGGTGGTTCCTTTGGTTGAATGAAGACCCATTTTGCATTTTCGTTTTCTCTTTGCTGCACCATTTTCGTGTTATATTTGGGTTTCCATTGTTGAATGAAAAAGAATATGGTTCCCATTGAGTTTTGGAGTGAAGAAAGCTTGAGTTGATTCATGGTTGTTGGGAGCTTGAACCCTTTTTCTTCTTATGCTTTTACTTTGATTTATGCAAGAAATTTGTGAGATGGAACATTGTTTTTGATGATGACGGCTGGACGGTGCTGCAAGGGAAGCTAGTGATTCTATTTTGTTTTTAGCAAAAGTTTGAAGAAAAATGAGTGTTGGGTTGGTTTGTAGAAGTTAGAATTTGGGGTTTGTTGTTCTTGTAATTATTTGGGAATGGAAGTTTGGTTTCTTGGGTGTGCTCTCGGTTTTGAAAGGTGAAAGAAAGCTTTGGATGTTTGCTTGCGTCGAAGAATACCGATTAGTGTGTAGAAAGGAGAGAGAATGGCACATTTAATTTTTATCTCTTTTGGACAAGCACATGTAGAAGGAATCTTTCCATTTTGGTGTTGACCCCTTGCTTGCATTTGGCCGAGAATTGTTATGAGGAAGAGGATGTCTTGTGTGGTTTATTCCCTTTGACTTTGCTTATGTGGCACCTTGGTAGAAGCATTCAAAGTATCTTCATTTAGTTTTGGTTTTTGAAGCATTGTTTGCAACAATTGGAGAGTGTGGCTCGACAATTTGCTTGATGGAGAGAGAGAGACACGGTTTTCTATGGTAGAAAGGTAGAAGGAAGCATTTTCTTGGAGAATGAAGCACATGGGACAAAAAGAAAACATAATGAATTGTTTATTGAAGGAAGAAAGTCAAATTAGAAGTTGGTGTGCAAGGGACTCATGGCCAATGAGGTTTTCTTAAGCCATTTGCACTTTTAAATTTATTTGGTAGATGCACTTGGTCACGTGAATTGCTAGGAAAAAGTCATGTTTGTTTATTTCTTTTGTTTTCAATTAGTTTACATAGTAGGTTGAGTTGTTTTTCATTTCTTTAATTTAGTTTTGCATTTAAATTGATTTAACTGTGTTAGATAGTTGATTGTAACAGTGTTGGTATCTAGTATTTTAATTTGTTTTAATGTTGTCTAATGTGTTTGGTCATGTTACTCTAAGTGTCATGATAGCTTAAATTAACTGAGTTGGTCATTAGCTATATTATAATGTTTCCCTGAGATTTTTGGACTGTATGTGTAATTGCCACTCTAACTTGGTTAATATCACATCTGTATTTGCACTTGCAATTGGGTATACACTTAGTTTCCTAGTTGGTGTTGAGTCTTCTCTTAGTTGATGAAACTGCATGGTGTAAATTAGATTTGATGTTTACATTGCGTTCACTTAGTCCGCTTTTATGAAAACATAATTAGTCTGCGCTTAGTTGGTTAACTGTGTTGGATTAGAGGTTTGAGTCGGCTTTATTTTGTTGATCTGTGATAGGAAGCATTGTAGTTAAGTTAATGACCAACCGTTTTCATTCTGTCTTTGAAACCGTTTTTAGATCTGTGTTTGCATTTCTGTTTGCGTCAGTGTTTTGATTTTATTCATCCATGTTCACCACAATGTTTTCACAAACCCCCCCCCACTTCGTGTCTGATTTAATTCCTGAACCGTAAAATTGGTCCTTGAGAGACGACCTAGGAGTCACTTCCTAGTTATACTGCATTTCTAAATTGCACATTAAATTTGTGTGGGTTGCGACAACCCACCAATCTTTTATCTGACAAAATTGATCTTTGCGTTTCTGGACAAGATTCTCCGTCTCGAGTTGCCTTATGTTGCAAGTCTCCTGTTTCAAAAGATTCATACAAACCTTTAGTTATAGACTTTGACTTCTTATTGTAGGGTACAAATACAAAATCAACTTTGAAATCATAAGTCCTTTTAGAATGCGAAATAGAAGTCATCCCATGGTTTATAGTCGAATCAAAGAAAAACAGAGTCGACTAGTTTTTCAAATATCTTATGAAAACCAGCTCTGGTGCTAATTGCTGGAAAACAGGTAGGCTTCGTTTTTACACCAAGAAGGGGGGGGGGTGAATTGGTGTTTTATCAAAAACAAATTCTTTTCGCAATCTTGAAATCAAAGTATGAAACTTTTCAAACTTTCTTGAAATGCAAGTAATGAAAATTCGTATGCAGCGGAAAAACGTAGTTGACTGCGTTAAATGTAAAGTCGACTGTAAAGTAAAAGTGTAGGGATAGAGAAAATTGGTTTTTATACTAGTTCGGCCAACAATGCCTACATCCAATGTCCTTCCAACCCAAGAAGCAGATGCACTATAATGGTTGCGGTTTTTACAACAAGGAATTTATAGAAGACCTCCACGTCAAAAATATAAATCTCTTCTCTAACCCTTAACCAAACTATAGGCAACAGAAACATCAAGACTTGCAGCAAGATGTCCCCTCTTTTGCAATCTTCCAACCACCACTTTGAACAATCCTCAAAGTGAACTATCCCTTGTAATCAACAAGTCTAATACAACAGTCTTCACGGATGCCAAGCCAGAAAATATGCAGCAATCTTCAAGGACGCTAAGCCTTAACGTGATCAAACCAGAAGCACCTTCTCTGTGCAGATTATGATCAATCAATGTGTGCGCAATCAATCTCCCTTTGAATCTCTTTCAAGAAAGATCACTAATGTCTTCTTGGAGAATTCTTGGAGTTCTCAAAACAGAGAATTCAATATGAAACAAAAATGAAATTGTTAGATCATCAAAAGTCTTTGAACATATTCATGTTCAGCCTATTTATAAATTTTTGTTAATCAGATAGTCTCTCAGTCGAATAGGCTACTAATACAGTCGACTAGATTATGACAGTTATAATAGATCAGTCAAACTGATAGCATACAGTCAACCAAAAACAAAACACATTTAATATAGTTGACCAAGTCATCAATGCTCAACTAACTTTTGAAAATATAGCTGTTAGAGTGCAAGAGCATAACAAAATTTCAAAGCAGACAACAAACACAGTCGAATGTGTGGCGCACATAGTCGACTTCAACATGCAAAACATTTTGAAATTCTTTTCTTCTCAAAATTTCACAAAGCACTGATTCTCAATAACTGTACAAAGATTTTAGCATAGTCGAATCTATTAATAATGGAATCGGCTGCACTGTAGCTTTGTCACATAGTGATAAGTTCATGAAAGTGCTTGTGGTTTTCAACTTTAAAACATGTGCAATAAAACATATGTAATGATGCATTGCACATAGCACATAAAGCACATAAACATGTTCCACAGATATATCAATCAATCAACATAGGAACATGTAACACAGTACATAAACATGTTCAACAGATATAACAATCAATCAGCATAAGAACATGTAATTCAACAACAACATATGTGTGTTATTAAGCAATGTGTTGTCATCATAAAAAACTAGAGTGATATAGAAATTGTGTTGTCAACAATCTCAGATTTGGACATTCTTAGGATCGTTTTGGGAGGGGGGAGGTTTGATAATGGTTGACCTCCTAGTGATGTTGGTTGAGCTGTTGGAGGTGTTGTCTGAATTCTTTATGCTTTCGTAAAGTTGTATGGTTATGTTGTTTGGAGACATTGGTTTCGTGGTTCTGGAAATTGGTTTTTATGTGGTTTAGGTTGGCTTGGGGGTTTTAGCACTTGGATGAGTTGTTTAAGGTGTTGGCTTAGCTCTTTGAGCACTTTGTCAAGCTGGTCTAGATGAGGTCGAACTGTTTAAGTTACTTTCCGAGTTGTGTGATGTGATTCCTAAGTTTCTTTTTAGATATTTTATGGATTTTGTAGATGCATAAGTGGGTTTCCTTTGGACCTTAATTGATCTTTGATTTAGGCTTAAAACTCAACCAAAGAACCTTAGAGAAAATCGACTTAAGCATTTAAGAACTTGGAAGAAGAAATTTGAAGTAAGAAGTCTTACATTTGAATTAAGGCATTTTTAGCCGTATTTTGGGTATTAAAGTGGAGCTCTTGCGCAACCTGTAGAAAAGGAAAGACCTTATTTCCCAACCAAGAGAGGGGGGAGGGGGGATGAATTGTTTTGTATTCAATTTTTTTTTCTAAATCTTTCGAAAATCTATAGCACTTTCTTGAAATGCAAGTAAATAAAGAATGTAATGCAATAAAAGAGATAAGGGATAAAAAGAAAAACACTAAGTTTTTATACTGGTTTGGTCTCAATGCCTACATCCAGTTCCCTTTCAATCAATATGAGATTGAAAGTCACTTCACTATATAGATTGAGTTATACAACAAAAATTACAGAGACCCTCTCTCAATGCATTCCTCTCCAACTCTAAATCTAATATAGAAACAAAACAACACAGAAATAACAATCCTCTTTCTACATAAACCCTTTAAGACACCCCTTAAATAAACCAGAACCTCACGTTCTCTTCCTGGCCACCGACAACACGGAAAACACAATCCAGAGATTGCAAAATCAACACTGATCTTGGTTCAGAACACCTAAGTACACAACAATTCCTTCAAGAATCCTTTGAATCTTCCAAACTAAACCCTTCTTGATTCTCGGAGAATGAACACCCCTGCAATTTCTTATCTCAACTCACTTTGTTAGATATAAAAGATGAAAGATCAAAAGTTCTTTATATAAAGAGTTATGCGTCAATATACAAATAAACTTTTAGTTATGCATATCTGTAAAAAAATTCTACTTATTAAAAGATCTTTCGAAAGATTGTGTATAGTATATTTTTATCCTCAAAAGTCGTTGTTCTACGTTCATTGTTTTGATTCATTAGTTTAAGTTGATATGATTTTCACTATCTTGTAATATGTTTTTAAAGAGTTGTGTGGTAAGTTTCTTTAAAATTTTGTGATATCTCTTCATATTTGTTCAAGACATCAATAAGTACAATATATATAATTACATGTTTATCAAATTGTTGTGGTTATAATCTTGATATTTCTAAATAGTTCAAACAATCATTTTTGAATAATTAATAGAATTACATAAATTTAAATGAACTTAACATTATTTTTATCTATTTATTGTACTTTTTATTTATTTGATGGAAACAAACTTACTTTCGTATTAAACTTTCCACGAAATATTTTTCAGAAAAATAATAATATTAATAGTTAAAAAAATTAAAATGTCAATTTATCCATTTTTAATCAATGATCTAATCCTATTTTATTTACACATTCTAATTATTTTTAAAACAAAATACTTTCTTCTATTTTAAGAGTTAGTAACTTTATCATGTATTAGAAAGTAGTTGTTTTACCATTTCTACTATAAAACACAATTTTTATGTGTTTTTGTTTGGGATAATGATAATTAGACAACATTTTCTTGATAACATTTGAATATTATCTACATGTCATTTTGTGATTCGTCCAAAATTATTCCAGAATCCATAATAATAATCATAAACACTACCATGAACCAATTATAGAATGACACATAAATGATATTTAAATATTATCAAAAAAATATTATCTAAACATCATTATCCTTTTTCTTATACACAAATATTGGTCAAAGTAGAAGTTATTAAAAAAGAAACACACAATCACTGAAATTAAAAGAAAAATGAATTTCTAAAAAGAAAGGGTTAGCTTTTTGGTATCAGTTTTTTGGTATCAGTTTGATAGCTTGAACTGAATTTATATAATATTGAAAATAAGTAAATTTTGAAAACAAAATCTGTTAATTTATTATAACTTATCATTAAATAAACTATACATTATAGTTAACACATAGTAAATACATGGTTTAATGTCTCAGTAGGTCCCTATTTTCGTCAAGAATCTCAAATAGGTCCCTTTCTTTTTCGGCGTCTCAATCAAGTCCTTATTTTCCTAAAATTGAATCAAATAGGGCCTTTCCGTTAAATTGAGATGATGCCGCTAAGAAGGGTATGTTGACCGTGTAGTTTTTTATTATGTGGCATTGAAAATGTGACTGAATTGTATTTTTTTAATTTTTAAATTAAAAAATGAAGTATATTTTGTATATTTCATTTTTCAATTCAAGAATAAAAAAATACAATTCAGTCACGTTTTTAATGCCACGTAATAAAAAACTACATTGTCAGCATACCCTTCCTAATGGCGTCATCTCAATTTGACGGAAAGGTCCTATTTGATTCAATTTTACAAAAATAAAGACTCAATTGAGACGTCGAAAAAGAAAGGGACCTATTTAAAATTCTGTACGAAAATAGAGACCTATTGAGACATTAAACCTAAATACATTCATAACACATCTAATTTCTTTTTAATTTTTCTTTCTTGCATTTTATAGTGAAAATCATGTGGCTTATTCTCTTCCATAGATGTTTCTAGTGACCTTCTTGACACTTGTCTAAGCCATATTAACCAAATTATTTTTCCATACTTTTTTCTCAGTTGATTGATGTTACATCCTCCTCTATCTCTTCATCTTATATTTTATCATTTTTTGAACTACACAATTAATAATTAACGTTCTTATTTTCAGTGCTATTGCATTTTATTTTTATCTTTTTTCTTATAGAACTCCACAATTTTTTATTAATTACAGAAAATAACTAGTCAAACAATAATATAAGAAATCTTTCTTTTAAGTTTGGAAAGTAATTTCTTATTTACTTCAAATATACGATGGAAACTTTAATTTATTAGTTGATTTTTAGAGATTAAATTAGATTTTAAATATAATATAACAAAATTTATTATTTATTAAATTTGTTGTTTATTATTAACGAATTATTTATTAATATCTCGCATATTATATATATATATATATATATATATATATATATATATATTTATATTTATATTTCGAGTCATATTATTTTTTATTTTTTAACATAAATTTGATTTGATATTTTTTTTTTGTTTTCTAATAACATATATAATAGATAAATTATGAACCGTTAAAAAATACATAAATTTATGGAAAAAATAATAATTCTTTAGATACAATTTTTTTTTTCTTAAAAGATTTTCAATTTTTAACTCTTATAATTATCGCATTAATAATAACATCATAATAGATTCTTTTATAATTTAGATGTAGATTACTTAAAATATTGTTTTAAAATATTTTAAACAAATATTTATTTTGGAGACTATCAATCAAATTCTTTTTCTTTAATATATAAATTATATTTAGGCTCTAATAAAGGTAAGTAAGTTTTGTTATACATTTTCAGCATAAAATAAAATTGATTATTCTCTTAATATGTGCTCAACTCAATCATCTTATCTCAATTTCATAGCGTGTGTCATAAACATTATTCCTTTATAATTACAAAATTCTAAAAATGTTCTTTACCTTTGCATCTAAGAATTAGATTATTTTTCCTCATCTCATATTTTCTTCAATCTTAAAATCCCATTAAAATAGATCAACATGATAAATGACACTTTTTTTACACTATGTACACAAGTGTAAAAATTAAATAGAAATACACAAGTTTTTTCATCTACATCAATTTGTAGTTCGTATAAGAAATAGAAACCTAAAATAACTCAGTTTTTTTTTTTTCAAAATTTTTTTGATAAGTTTTCATGAATAACTATAAAATAGATTTGCAAGTGTTGATAAAAATGCATTGGGTTGTCTAACCATATTCTCTTGTCTCTGGAATGCATTCCACGTGCCTTTCTACAAACGGTTTATCTTCTTATTTTTCGTTTTCACAAAGATACTACTAAGCAGACAAAAACAGAGGTGATGTCGTCTTTATGCATACTTCTTGTCCCCTTTTCTATTAATTTCCTTTTTCCAAAAACAGTACTGCTTCTATATTTCCTTTCTTCACTCTCTTCAACCTCATCAACATCAAATTTAAAGAGTAATAATATTATAATATACAATATAAAAATAAAATAAATATTTTTTAAGAAGGAAAAAAAGTAAAAAGTAAAAAAATAATGTAAAATAAATATAAAAGTTTAGACGTATTAAAGAATTATTTTTCAAATTCAAAACAGTGAAGTTTTTCATTACCATCGAAAAAAATTATATAACTTTTCTCTTTGGTTTTTTCATTTTAATAATATGTGATGATAAATCATAGCATTTTAGAAAATCAGTCTAATTGAAATTTCAAAATCCGTAGTGATAATTAATATATGTTTATATATAAAAAAAAGTAAAATTAGTTTATACAAGTTACTCTGGTGCTTTCACATAAGGTTTAAACATATATCTTTCACAAATTGTCTTAATATTTTTTATTTTATTTTTATCTCTAAATTTGTTTACAAAACACTTTAAACTATCAAATAAAAACATGGGTTATAGGCTAAAGCAAAATAAATAAAAAAAAAACATTAAAAATGAAAAAGCAAGAAAAAAAAAATAGAAATCAAAGTTTAAATAGTTAAGTTCCTCATTTAACCTTTTGAAAAAGTAGATTTTAACATGAATAAACTTTTTTTTTTCGTGAAAAGCTATTTCTCACTTTTATATTATTTTCCTTTAACAATATTTTATAGAAAACAAAAACTTTTTAACAAAAAAAATTATACGGACACTTTTTATTTTGGCTCCATTTTGCAGCACAAATTAATTTTTTATTCCGTTTCTAAAAAGTTTGATTCTGTCTTCTTCCCTTGGATATGACATTTTGATATTTGAACAAATCTTCTGATCCTTTTTTTTTTTTTTTTTTTTTTTTTTCTTTCAATCTGAACATGGCAATGCAAAACCAATCCAATGTTCTCTTCTTAGTCCATTTCTAAATTTGGCATTTTTACAGAAAAATTAATCTCATTCTCACCATGCATTCATATCCTCTTTACCCTCTTAAACTCAAAACAACTTCCTTCTTCCTAGTATACAGTATTCTCTTCATAACATAAATTGGAAGATCATAACCCAAAGGGCACATGAGCTAATGTGCGCCACTGGGACCGTTAATATTCGTTAGTGCTTTTTTGTCACAGTGCATGAAAAAATTTATATATACATATATATATGTTTGTATATACCTGTATAATATATACATTCACACATATATTCCCTTCACCTCAAATTTTAATTTAAACCCAAAGAAGCCAAACCCATTTTTTTCTTGAACTGAGAAGCAGTGATCCTTATGACTCTTCTCTCCAACAGCATGGACAATGGTTGTTTCTCTTCGCCACGCCATGAGGCTTTTCCAGCTGGTCTGCGAGTTCTTGTTGTTGATGATGATCCAACATGGTTGAGGATCCTTGAAAAGATGCTCAAGAAGTGTTTGTATGAAGGTTGGTTTGTTTTACTCATCATCAGTGCTAATTATTATGTTACCCTTTTGTTTCTCCACTCTGCTACTGTTGTTGTGGCGTTGATTTGTTGCACAAAAGGGCTTTGACATCTATAAGCTGGATGTGATTGGATAAACTTCTCTATAACAAACTTTTGGAAGAGAAACATAACAAGAAATAAAATTAACTTCTCTCTACTAAGCTAAAATTTGTTAGTTCTTAAGTTAATTTATATAAATTTAACCATATAAGCTCTCTAAATTTTTTTCTTCTAACGTTTTGAAGAAACTCATTTCCTATTTTTTAGAGCTTGTGTTACGCTATTTGTCTTCTATAGCTGGATTCTGGTTTTTTACTTGCTACATCTGAATCTTTAGTCTGTGATGGGATGTGTTTACGCTGAGCTATATTATGATAGTTGGATGCGTCTCAGTCGTGTTTTGTTTGGTCCGTTTAATTCGTTTATTTATAATTTTGAACTGAAGTGTTTCTCAGAGTACGAAGCTGTTTTTTTTTTATTCCATTTTTTCAGTAAAGAAAAAAGTTGGGAAATTTGGATGGTAGAACTTATCAAGATTGAAGGGGCTTAATCAAAAGTAGCTGGGTTTGTATGTTGCCAAGAGGCTTCTGCAACACATGGATCCCTGTTATACCAATTGATTTTGAGATAATATCTAACCTGATATCAGAGCCTATTTATTAACTTATCTCAGGAATCACCAATTCTATTATGATAGGTTCGCCTATTAATCTGAACAAACAACTTTGTGCACACTTTCTGTGGCGTTCTGAAATGACCAATATGTCACTACTCAATTTAATACGACAATGGATACACCGACAACTTAGTTTAGTTCAAATTTTCCTGTATGGTGGCAGGTAGAGAAGAGTTTAAGCCTTCTGCTAACTTCTGTTCGTTATGCATCTTTGCACTTTGGGTTCAATTTATTTGCACAAAGTTGAGCTGAGCTGAGCTTCAGCTATTAGTCTCCGTAATTAGAGAATAGAAATCAAGAATAAGGTTTCTTCTTAATTGATGCTATGATGTGTATTGAAAGATGGCATATTAATGAACTCAAGTTACCAATATGAGGCAATTTGAATTGCCACAGTTAAGCAAAAGAACTCATTGGCCTTTACATACTTTGAATGTCACAAATAAAAACCCCACGCAATTTGAAATATAATCGAACCAGTTATGTGACTCCACATAGAAAGAATGATTTAGAAGCCCTGTCCAACCAGAGATGTGACTCCATACTGAAGGAATGATTTAGAAGTCATACGAGTGTTAGTCTAAATGTCAATGGTATCAGTAAAAGCTTTCATAACATGGACAGTTTTTTTTTTTTTTTTTTACATCATTTAAGTCAAGTACTCTAGCAGTTTATGGAGTTAGATTGGATTGGGCTATGCAAAAGCTCGAGCTCAGCGATTTGTAAATGTAACATAAGGTCTTTCATGTATTTAATTCAATGGACATCTTTAGTAATTTTCAAATTCAAATCCTACTCCTCCCTCTTTTTAATAATTTCTTGTTACTCTGTTCATACAAATTTTCATGAAATTAGTAAATTTTGGAAGCAAGCACATCTTGTGTCCCTTGTGAGTGCTCTGGTTAGGACAACAATTACTTATTTTCTTCTGACTCAGTTATTGTATGTTTCAGTGACTACATGTTGTTTAGCAACAGAGGCTCTGAAAAAACTTCGAGAAAGGAAAGATGCATATGACATAGTGATCAGCGATGTGAACATGCCTGACATGGATGGCTTCAAACTTCTTGAGCAAGTTGGACTTGAGATGGATCTTCCAGTCATCAGTCAGTTCTCTTTAAATTTTTTACGTTAATATTTTTCATTAAATGCTATCAAGTAATCTTTTGATCAGATTGAGTTGAAGTCTATGCTGACAAGCCACATTTGGCAATGCTGTACAGTGATGTCTGTTGATGGAGAAACCAGTAGAGTAATGAAAGGTGTCCAACATGGTGCATGTGATTATCTCCTCAAGCCTATAAGGATGAAAGAACTGAGAAACATATGGCAGCACGTCTTTAGAAAAAGGATGCATGAAGCGAGAGATTTTGAAAGCCATGAGGGTTTTGAGGCCCTTCACTTGCTGATGAATGGATCAGAGCAGTCCGACGATGGTAACATCTTTGCCGTAGAAGAAATTACCTCGATAAAGAAAAGAAAAGATGCAGATAGCAAGCACGATGACAAAGAATTTGGAGATCATTCTCCCACAAAGAAAGCTAGGGTAGTTTGGTCTGTGGATCTTCACCAGAAATTTGTCAAAGCCGTGAATCAAATTGGATTTGATAGTAAGTTTTCAATCAACCTTCCCTGCTAAGTGTAATTATGAATTATGACTTAGGTGAACAACACTGTAATTTCTGACCTTACTCTTTTTGTTAATATGACACAAACCTCCTTGTCTTTTATGTTCAAGAACGTAACATATAATTTATGTTTGGCAGAAGTTGGTCCCAAGAAAATTCTTGATTTGATGAGTGTTCCCTGGTTAACCAGAGAAAATGTTGCTAGTCACTTGCAGGTATATCACTTGCTCATATGCATTGCATAAGTGATACTATATTAACAGTCCTCAGCTATTACCATTGAAAGAGTGCCTAATAGGACACTTCAGTCATAACATTACTGTTAATAAACATCTGGGTATCTTAATACTCCATATTGTGCTAAAGTCATGACATGAATTGTCTTTAAGATACTGTTTAGTGGAGGGGAAAATAATGAAGAGTGGAGTTATTTTGATAAAACTTCCATGTTTGGTTCAGAGGTTTGGAGGGGTGGGGAACGAAAATATAGGGCCAAAATCTCTCCTCAACAACCCTTTCTGACCCTACAAAGTTTAGAAGACTTTATTTTCCCTCCTCTTAACCAAACAGTATGCATTTATTAAAGTCAGAAATAATACAACGAAGATGCAGATCCCCCTCATAAAATTAAATGTGAAAACTCGAGAGAAATAAGAGGGAGAAAACTGTTTAATGGTCTTTAAGTTTGAAGTTTGAAATTCATAGGGTTCCTTGATGAGACAAAAAATTTATCCTGCAGAAATACAGGCTCTACTTGAGTAGGTTGCAAAAGGAAAATGATCAGAAATCTTCGTCAAGTGGAATAAAGCATTCGGATTCACCTTCAAAAGATCCAGGAAGTTTTAGTTTTCTAAACACTGCAAGCAACAAGCAACAAAGTGATGTTGTCATTGACAGCTTCAGTCCTTCAGATGGAAGTTTACTACAGATGGATGCTCCAAGTCATGAAGGCGACCTCAAGAGAATCTTGTCAGAGCCTACAACCGAAAAAAGAAGAGCTTCACCAAAAAGTTCACAGATGAGCCTCAATCAACCTTTTTCATCTGTAGAGTCATCAGAAGCAAGCCATGCAATATTTGATTGCACCATACAAACACAGTACTCTTGGGGTGAGTTTCCAAAAGGACCACTCAAAGAAGAACAGAAGACAACTGTTCAATTAGAGGATAGCTTCAGCCAGTTGCCATTACACGGTACACGGCATCACATTCAGGTTGATCAATCACAATCGATTGCTTCGATTAATTCTAATCCTTCTATAACAGAAGAAGAGGTTGCTCCCAGCTTAGACACCAAGCCTTTATATGCTGGTTACAAGAGTGATTATGTGAGCCCTGTGAGTTCAATGGGAACTGCAGTTGACACCTTTCCTAACCAGTCCAAAAGCCTCATCCTGAATGATCAATCTCCAGAGCCCATTTTCACCTCAAATTTGGGATTAAAAACTGATGGATTTGATGTTGATTGCATTTCTGATCTGGATTTTTACCAAAGGAGTCTATTATTGTGTGGTGATGCAGCTTCTGCACCTTTGGAAGAGGACCTGAATTTCTTTTTGCTGCAAACTGAATGGTACAACATGAATTTTGGGCAGCAGAATATAGATATATCAGAATGTTATGATCCAAGGCTTGTTGCTGAAGCCCCTGGCTACTTTTATGATTCTGCAGATTATTCATCCGTAGACCAAAGTCTATTCATAGCATGATTGATCCTGCCCTGCCCTTTTCTGCATCTTCAACAAAAATCCAACTAAAAGCACGAAAGGAAGATTTACTGTTGCTACTTGACTTTTTTTTTTTTTTTTTTCCTTTCCAAGAATATCAACTTTAGGGGGCTCGGGTATTCTTTTTCCAATCAGAAAGGATTTTGATATTGGAGCACAGATAAAAGTGGGTGATGTGTGATGACAAACATTAAGCTTATCAATAAGCTTGCTTCCTTTTAAATAATAAATAATTATTCAGAGAATCATTTTCTTGTATTTTGATAGAGTTAGATTAGAGATATGATTGCATTAAAATATACAACTTCAAGTAAATCTTACCTTTATAAGTTAGTTGTATAAAGTTGATTTAAAGTTAAACTAACTTTCTAAGATGGGAAGAGGTTTTATCTGAGGTTTGTTGAGACTCTTGTACTGGTTTTGAATAACCCTATTTCAAAGGTTTTGTCAAATTATAACATATATAAATATAAATGGGTGTAAATCTCTTTATATAAGCCAATTTTAAAGGATTTGATTGTAAGATGTTCATAAGCTCTTAACACCATATTAATCTCTTCCATCAGCCAGCTTAACTGATAGTTTTTCTCCTCCGCTGTAGTGAAAAGTTTCAATACATAGCCAACTTCAACAGTCTCAATTAGGAAGGAGTCACGTTGAGATCGTTGGAACAATTACAAAGGGTAAACAGTCAATTTCATCCCTCAATGGGTGAAGTACTCTCATACAAATTATTAGTAAAGATCTACACCATCTTCTTCCACTTCCAGTTTTTTTCTTTTTTTTTTTTCATATTTTCTACCTTTCTTTCATAGAGTTCACAACAAGAGTTTAGTTTAACATAACGAGACAAATAACCATTAAAAAAATTGGGTCAAGCTAAAAAAAATAGTAACCAAAGGTGAAGACTACCCATTTTGATCCGATTTGTTTAGCCTGTGGTCTAAATAGACATATAGTAATCCAACTATAGATTTGTAGGCTAATTGATATAAATAGGATAAGGAAAAGTTCATTGAAGACGGGTTATAAGAAGAACTATGAATAAATACAATAATTATGGAATGAAAAGAATAAAAAGATTTCAAAGAAGTTTTATAAGAAAAAAACTAAAATAAGTAGGAAGACAATAAGCAAAGGAGCTCGTAAATTTTAAAGAATATAACCTATTTTAAGAGCAAAAGAGAGTGCTTCTTTTCGCACCTCACTCAATTAAGCCTGCACCTTCTCTTCTTTTTTCAATTTTCAATTGTACCCCTATCATACACTACCCTTGTCAGATACTCTTTTACTTTTAAAAAAAGCTTACCCATTCAATAATAAAAATGAAAGATCAGCCCTTCCTCCTTTGTCGTATTTCAAATTTGCAAATCCTACACCCCATTTTTTCTCCCTTCTTCTCTTTCGCGCAATTCATATCTAAAATGTTAGAATTTAAGAGTATTAAAGACAGTTTTCAGATTCATGAAGAGTTACAATTATTCATGAAGAGTTACAATTATTCATGAAAACTTACAACTATTCATGAAGAGATACAATTATTCATGAAGAGTTACCATTCATGAAAAGTTACAATCATTCATGAAGAAAAGTAACTAATCAGAATCTGGTATCTCTTGGATTTGAAAGATGCCTGATCAACATCTATATAAAGGGATCCTGTTCTCTATTGAAAGTATGAGACTTGAGAGACCTTTTCTCTATATTCGGTCATTCTCTTAACACACAAATCAATTCCTAACAATCATATTATTGTTTAACATTAATACTGAGAGTGAGTATTATCGTTGTATTTCTTCTTTCTATCTCAAAAGCGGATTTCGTGATCCCCTTCACTCTTATAAGGGACGAAATATTGCTTTTAGGAAAGTATGTATTCACGCCTAGAAGAATATATCAAGTCTACATTGTTGTTCATCTTGTTTTCCTAAGTTCTTGGAAAATTGTTCCAACATTCTAAAATTAGACAAGTTTGAAGGCGTTGGTTTCCGACGATGGCAAAAGAAGATGCATTTCCTTCTCTCGGCTATAAACGTGGCATATGTTCTAAGTTCTCCCCAATCCAAAGAAAGCGAAACCGAAATATTGTAGGAACAACGAAAAAGGAACAAATGGGAGAATGATGACTATGTATGTCGTGGTCACATTCCGAACGGTATGTGATGGCAACCCCTAAAGGGACTTCCCATCCAAAGAAGCATCGACTACACTAAAACTATAAAAGGGAAGTTGATTGAGAACTTAATCTTTTCTTTCTAAAGTCTTAGCATGTTTCTCTCTAACTAAAATACATTCTACTATGTTTTGTAGGTCATTAATAAAGCTTGGCAATACTTGGATGAGTAATCAAGCAAGGAGTAGCAAAGGAACATAGAATGGAAAAGAACACTGCTGGCGCCCAGCGCCCTCTTCTTGCCGCCCAGCACCAGCAACAACAGCTTGCTCATCTTCGTCTTTTTCTGCTGAGCCAGCTCATGTAGCTTGCTTCCCAAGCTTCCTCCACTTGTTTTACAGCATGTGCACATTAGAGTAGCTTGCACCAGACGCTTGGAAGCTCTCCTTTCTTCTATAAATAGAGAGCTTCATTCTTTGTACATTCAACTTGATTTGGAGTAATGAAATGCTGTTGAATTCTCAGCTATCCTCTCAAGTTCAAACTTGTGCCTTGTTATCTTGCACCTTCCTAGCTCCTTTCCCCTTTGGAAAGCCTACTGAGTTAGAATTCTACCAAAAACATTCATCCAACATCACCAGACATTTTCACAAACACCTTCAATGCAATTCAAACTTCATCTCCTTCATCATTCCCCTGCCATTTCTGGACTTGGAGGCTGTTCGTGATTGAATTCCAAGAGAGCTTCCATCAGTATGTCCAATCCTTTATTGACATTTCTATCATCTTATTTCTCTATGAAGGATATGGGACAAGCAAATGTTATACTAGGTATAAATATTAAGAGAGAAAATGAGAAATTAATTTTATCTCAATCTCATTACATTGAGAAAGTACTCAAGAAATTCAACAATTATGGATGCTTTCTTGTTTCAACTCCTATGGACCCTAGCTTAAAGATATTACCTAATGGTTGTAAAGCAGTTTCACAATTGGAATATGCAAGGGTAATAGGATGTTTAATGTATGCAATGACAAGTACAAGGCCAGATATTGCTTTTGCGGTAAGCAAATTGAGTAGATTTACTAGTAACCCTAGTCTATCAAATTGACAATTAGTTGGTCGAGTACTTAGGTATTTAAAGAAAACTATTAATTATGGATTAACATATAGTGGTTATCCTTCAGTTTTGGAAGGATATTCTGATGCAAGTTGGATTACAAATGCAGAAGATCACTCTTCAACTAGTGATTGGATTTTCCTCCTTGGGGGAGGTGCAATTTCTTGGTCGTCCAAGAAACAAACTTGCTTTAAAGATTCCACTATGGCTTCAGAGTTTATAGCTCTAGCCTCGACATGAAAGGAAGCCGAATGGTTAAAGAATCTCATGTTCGAAATACCATTGTTACCGAAACCAATATCACCAATAGCAATACATTGTGACAATGCTGCAACATTGGCAAAGGCTTATAGTCAAGTATACAATGGCAAATCAAGACATATTAGTGTGAGACATAGTTATGTCCAAGGACTCATCAAAGATGAAATTATTACAGTAGATTTCGTACAAACAAAGTTTAATTTGGCTGATGTATTTACTAAGGCATTGGTTAAAGATTCCATTTCCAGAATGACAATTGGAATAGGAATGGAGCCCACGATTAGTCACAAGTAAGGGAATCTTAACACTTAATATGACATTGAGTCTTAAGTTCAATAAGACTAAATCTCTTATTTGATGATTGAAAGCACAAATAATTATTTCAAGAGTGTTTTAGATCTGTGATGCTTAGGAGGTTAACTAATTCTTAATTTATTTCTTGAATTTATGTTTTGTCACAGGGACATGTTTACCTAAGAAATCAACCTATGTAAGTGCAAACTTTGGCCGCTTCAAGAAGTCAAAGGGGCATGACTTTGTTGAACTTATGAATAGATATGGACACATGGCCCTATTGTGTCAAGTATAACAAGAATATGTAGTTTATCTTATATGTAGAATATCTTCAAGACTTCATTATGCATTATGTTGGCACAATCATTTCGACACCAATAAAATACGAATTCTTGAAATGTGTATTCTATTAAGTGAAAGTTCAAGTCTATGTACACTTTCATTTATGTGTAAGATTGCAACTATATTAAATTGACGTTTGTGTTAAGTAATTATATAATAATCTCAAATGGTGGAGGATTGTTGGAATTTAAGAGTATCAAAGACAGTTTTTAGATTCATGAAGAGTTCAATTATTCATGAAGAATTACAATTATTCACGAAAACATACAACCATTCATGAAGAGATACAATTATTCATGAAGAGTTACCATTCATGAAAAGTTACAATCATTCATGAAGAAA
>NC_028357.1:20473282-20485470 GCF_000741045.1 Vigna radiata var. radiata
TAACTGATCTCACTGTGCAACAGTTATCTTCTGCTATCAGTGGAATAAATAGCTTAAAGGCTGGTGATGAACCTATAGGTTACCAAGTTGGTTCATTTGTAGAAAAGGCTATGAGACTGATTGCACTGGTTACGCGAGTTTTCTGGTGACTTTATTTTTTGAGCCGACGAGATAATCTGTATAAAATCCCTGATTCTTAGAGAGATGAATAAAATTCCCAATTCAAATAAACTAAATAATAGGCGTTGTGCCACGTGAAACACTTCTTATTTTAAAAAATAATTCATATAATTAAATAATACACATTAGCATGTCCTCTCGCTACCACGTCAGCTAAACTGAACGCCGTTTGAGATCAGTTAACGATTGGGGTAAAATGTGTGCATTTTTACAAAAATTATGACCCAATTGAGACAATTCAAAACTTGAGGACCGAACTGAGATTTTCACACAAATACGAGGACCAAGAAGGGATTAAGCCAACACGTCAACATACCACGTCAGCTAAACTTAACGCCGTTTGAGATCAGTTAACGGTTGGGGTAAAATGTGTGAATTTTTACAAAAATTATGACTCAATTGAGACAGTTCAAAACTGGAGGACCAAAATGAGATTTTCACACAAATATTAGGACTAAGGGAGGGTTTAAGCCTTAATTGAATTCAACAAGTGCACTGAATCAAGATGTGTCCAAAACAAGTCACTTACCACGTCTTCCAAACATCTACTTCTATAGATGTATTTGTCTCTATCTAGCAACATCATAATGTTGAGATTGTTGACAACATAAACTCTATATCACTTTAGTTTCTTAAGATGACAACACATTGCTTAATAATAGTACACATGTTGCTGCATTACATGTTCTTATGCAGAATTGATTGTTATATCTACTGAACATGTTTGATGTACTGTGTTGTATGTTCCTATGTTGATAGTTTGATATATTTGTGGAACATGCTTACATGCTTATGTGTAATGTGAAATGCTTTATTACATATGTTTTACTGCACATTTTTTAAAGTGAAAAACCACAAGCACTTTCATGAACTTATAACTGTGTGACAAAGTTATAGTATAGTCGATTACATTATTAATGGATTCGACTATGTTAAAATCTTTGTACGGATTTTGAGAATCAGTGCTCTATGATGTTTTGAGTTGAAAAGAATTTCAAAGTGTTTTTACATGTACCAGTCGACATTGGATTTTACATATTCAACTGTATCTATTGTTTGTTTTGGAATTTTGTTATGCTCTTGCGCTCCAACGACTATATTTTTAAAAATTAGTTGAGCATTGATGACTTGGTCAACTGTATTAAATGAGTTATGTTATTTGTTGACCATAGGCTACTATGTTGACTGTCTATTATAACTGTAATAATACAGTTGACGAAATTAGTAACCTATTCGACTGAGAAACAATCTGATAGACAGAAAACTATAAATTGGCTGAACACGAATTGTTTAGAGACTTTTGAGGAACTAACATTTTCATTCTTGTTTCAGATTGAATTCTCTGTGATAATAGCTCCAAGAATTCTCCAAGAAGACGGTGGTGATCTTTCTTGAGGGAGATTCAAAGGGAGATAGTTTGCGCACTCATTGTTTGATCAAATACTGCATAAAGAAGGTGCTTCTGGGTTGATCACTTCGGGCTTGGCATCCTTTGAAGACTGCTTTACTTGTTAAGGCTTGGCATCCTGTGAAGACTGCTGAAATTGGACCTGTTGTGATACAGGGGTTTCACGTTGAGGATTGTTCGACGTGGTGTTCAGATTGTAGAAGAGGGGATTCTTGCTGCAAGTTATTGTAGCTATATTTTGGTTTTGGTTTAGAGAGGAGATTTATATTTTTGACGTGGACGTCTTCTATAAATTCCTTGTTGTAAAAACCGCAACCATTATAGTGCATTTACTTGGGTTGGAAGGACACTGGATGTAGGCATTGTTGGTCGAACTAGTATAAAAATCAACTTTTGATTTTCTCTAGTAATCTTTAATTCCAGTCGACTTTACTTTTCACGCAGTCAACTACGTTTTCCCGCTTCATATAAAAGATTGCGAAAAGGTTTTGTTTTCGAAACATCACCAATTCACCCCCTCTTGGTGTAAAAACGAAGCCTACCTGTTTTCCAACACATAACTGTTGCATTTCAGTTCTCGACTCTCTCAAAGATTGTTTGTAAGGGTACCTCGCGTTATATATTTGCTTTATCGTGGTCACATTATCTTCATTATGTTCTTTGAGAGTCAAAAGAATATTTGAGGGCTTTACTTCACTCTTAGTCATGTCCACAAGAATTGATTGTTCAACAACATTTAACCTTCCCGCGAAAGGATGGCCAACCAAAGTCTATACTAATTCATGGTTATGATAGCCACACATAACCTTTAACACTCAACCTTGTCCTTTAGGTTTACCCTTAACCTAAACAGACACTCACATTTAACACATAAAACATTAAAAACTTATTTTTGTTGGATCTGCGGTTTTGGGTATTTTTATTGCTTTCTTTTTTTGCTTTATTATGTTAGTATAGTAAATTTATTTTTGTTAATATTTTGTATACTTTTTTTGTTAATATTTTGTATACTTTTTTGTTAATATTTTATATTTATATATACTGTAATCTTAATTTTGTTATGTTTTATTGTTAAATAATATTTAATATGTTTTGAGTTTTTTTATTTGTTTGTTAATTTTTATTATTTGTTGTTTTTCTTATAATTTTAAATTTTTTATATATTATTTATTATGTATATTTTTTGTTTTATTTTATTTTATTTGTTTTTGAATTTTTAATTTTATTAAATTACTTATTTAATTAAATATTAATTATTTTGGCATTCACTTGAAAGTAATGCAAAGGCGACTATGATAGTTAAACCAGGTTTGTGACTCCAACCATCGATATTTGTTGGTCTTGTACGTCGTATATATTAAGAAGACAATATTAGTTGAATTCAATAAGTGCACTGAATCAGAATGTGTCCAAAACAAGTCACTTACCACGTCGTTCAAACATCTACTTCTATGGATGTATTTGTCTCTATCTAGCAACATCATCAACTGTTGTATTTAAGTTCTCGACCCTCTCAAAGATTGCTTGTAAGGGTACCTCACGTTTTATATTTGCTTTATCGTGGTACATTATTTTCATTATGTTCTTTGAGAGTCAATAAAATATTTGATGGCTTTACTTCACTCTTAGTCATGTCCACAAGAATTGATTTTTCAACAGCATTTAACCTTCCTATTCATGGTTATGATAACCATATATAACCTTTAACACTCAACTTTGTCCTTTAGGTTTATCCCTCAACACACTCACATTTAACACATAAAACATTAAAAACTTAATAACAAATAAAAAGTTTTCATAAATAAATATTAACTACTACGTAACAAAATAACACTTAATTAATTACCTAATACATCATAAATAACATAAAATATTTTAAATTAAATCAAAATTTAAAAAATTAACACATAACAAAATGTATATAAAAAATACAAAATAACATAAAATATATTAAACTTATTACATAAAAAAATTACCCAAAAATAAATAAAACTTGATTAATACGTATAATATATATAAAAATCAAATGAAATAGTATAATATATATAAAAAATCATAACACAATTAAAACAATATAATATATATATAAAATTATAACACAATTAATGACAACAGAATATTTAAAAAATCATAACAGTTATTCAAAAAGAATAACACAGAAAAATTACCTAATAAATAAAACCTAAAAAATAAAATACAACGAAAATGATTAAAATTTAAATAATTACATAAAACATTAACATATTATAATTTAAATACAAAATATTTTAAACATATTTATTATAAAAATATATATAACGAAAAAAAAACAGAATAAAACTAAAACAGTTAAATAAAAGAATAAAACTAAAACAGCATAAAACATAAAACTAAATTTGAAAACAGCATATAACATATTATATAAATAAAAAGAAACATCTTATAAATTAAATAAAAAAATTTGTAAAACAAAATAATAAAAATAAACATGATTAACCAATGCAAATTAAATAAAAAAATTTAAAAACAGTAAAAAAATAATAAAATAAAAAACCATAATACTATACAACCAAACTTCGAAAGATTGGTTACCGCAATTCCAATTGCGTAATACAAAAACTGACATTGGAACACGGTTCACCCTAAACCGAGCTTCCAACGCCGCTTAAGGTTTCTAATGTGTGTTAATTTATTGTACTAACATTGTGAAGGACTTTCGAACTGCTCATCACCTTTCTTTTCCAAAACCACCACAACACGACCACCACGATTACCACCAATTACCAATGTATTACTATCACACAATATAACTTCTCACAAATAAAACTTAATAAAACAAAGGAAGAAATGAAACAATGACGAAATGAGATAGAGTGTATGCACAAACTTAGAGTTCACTGTTAACATTAGAGAAATAAAATGAGATGCATGCAGGGAGTTAGGGTTATATAATACAATAATACAATATTAAGGATTGTTGGTGGTTGAAAAATCATTAAACTATAATTGCACTTTTTTAAATTTTATTAAATGAAGAAGACTGTAAATTGGGAGGTGTAGGATGAAATAAGTGAGGTAGAATAAAAAGATTTCAAAGAAGTTTTTACAAGAAAACAACTAAAATAAGTTGGAAGACAAGGAGCTTGTAAATTTTAAAGATTATAAACGTATTTTAAAAGCATAAGATAACATTATGTAATAATCTAAAACTACATAAAAAGATGGTTAGAAATATAAAAAGTCGCTTTTAAGTACATATAATGGTTATAATGGTTATAAGTATTGGGAAAATCTCTCTATACATACTCAGATATTTTTTTAAAATTGAATCTTTTTATTTATTGATAATTGAAGGGCTATAAATAGCCATGATACTTACACTATTATGGAAATTAAAAATAAAATCTGAAAATAAAATAGCAACTGACTTAAAAATAAAATCTCCTTAACCTATCATAAAATAATATTCTACCTAGATAAACAGAAAATCTTAACTACCCATTCCTATTTTATCTCTATCAAATCAAACTAAATATTATTACTAAACTCAAAAGTAATAAAATAATATTTAAACAAAATTATTAATAAAACTCAAAAATTTAAGTTTATCCCAACAAACTCCCCCATAAACTTAAATTCTTCCTTCCTTGCTTTCCATGTGCATCATCCCACACCTGGTTTGCTTCTTTCAATCAAATTTGACTTCTTTTTCCTTATGACCTTCCTTTCTGTTATCTTTGTTGACCTCTTTAATGCTTTGACTGACTTTGTTATGTCCAAATTCTCAATAACCTTAACCAACTCATCTCTGACCTTAGGCGATTTCTCAACAATCTTGATCGACATCTTCATCTTCCTCTTCATCTGGTTCAAGAACACTAGATGTTTTCTCTTCTTTTTCAAGAGTCGCCTTCTTCAGCTCCTTAAGCTCAACCTTTTGTTTATTCATAATTTCATTAGCTTCATCTAGAAGCCTCCCTATCCGCCGAATCTCTTCATCTTTTCCTTTGAGTTCTTTCCCTAGGTTTTCCTTCTCCACAATTGTTGCATCCTTTACCGAGATTACTTCATCCATTGTTGGGATTGGGCTCTCCATGTCCACTACATCCGAGCTCTTTGCCATCAACAGGATTCCACCCTCTTCTTCACCATCATTAGTAACAAGATTTGTCTCCCCATCATTAGTAATAAGATTTATCTCCCCCTTTGTCTCGGTCTCGCAATACCTTGCAATATGACCAAACTTGCTACAGTTGTAGCACTTTATTGACATACAATCATTTGTATAGTGGTCGTACTTGCCACATCTAAAACACTTCGCCCTTGACCGATCTCCTCGGTCTTTTCCTTGTCTTCGGTCATGCCAATTTTGTTGACCGGTTTGATCTTCATTGCCTCTACCACATCCACCTCATCCTCTGAGTAATCCGAGATTTATTCGAGTCAAACTGTACTTGTAGTAGTGCTTGATTGTCGGGTTCAACATGATCATCCCAATTCCTTCTCCTTTGTTTGTTGGCTTCTAATGACCCAACAAGTTCATCCACTGTGAGAATCGACAAGTCCTTCGATTCTTCGATGACACACACGATACTTTCGAAATCTTTTGTAAGAGATCTCAAAATTTTTCCCACAACTCGGCTAGATGGCATTTGTTCTCAATTCCTGCCGAGTTGGTATGCCACCTTCTCTACCCGAGTTATGTACTCGGTTATATGCTCTTTGGGCTCCATCTTCAACTGTTCAAACTCTCCTCTGAGAGCTTGTACTCAGACTTGTTTAACGCGATTGTCACCTTTATACGCAACCTCTAATATCTTCCAGGCTTCCTCTGCTGATTTAGCATTCGCTATTTTTTTGAATCCCAACTCATCTACTGCATTGTAGAGAAAATACAATGTTGACCCATCTCTTGCACGTGTTTTCTTCAATGTTGCTATCTGTGCCATCTTCATCTGCATCAGGTTCACCGTACCCTTCCTCCACCATATCCCAAATTTCTTGGGATCTCAATAACGCCTTCATCTGTAGGCACCAATTATCATAATTGGTTTTTCTGGTCAATTGTGGCACACTCATACCATTGACAACCTTTGACATCTCTCACCAAAAAAAATCAAGCACTCACTTTTTCTCTCACGGTGTTTGACAGCATAAAGCTCTGATACCACCGTTGGAAAAATCTCCCGATACACACTCAGATATTTTTCCAAAATTGTGTCTTTTTATTCATTGATAATTGAAGGGCTTTAAACAACCATGATATTTACAATATTATGGAAATAAAAAATAAAATCTGAAAATAAAATATCAACTAACTTAAAAATAAAATCTCCTTAACCNATCATAAAATAATATTCTACCTAGATAAACAGAAAATCATAACTACCCATTCCTATTTTATCTCTATCAAATTAAACCAAATATTACTAGACCCAAAACTAATAAAATAATATTTAAATAAAATTATTAATAAAACCCTAAAATTTAAGTTTATCCCAACAAACTCCCCCATAAACTTAAATTCTTCCTTCCTTGCTTTCCATGTGCATCATCCCACACCGGGTTTGCTTCTTTCAATCAAATTTGATTTCTTCTTTTTCCTTATGACCTTCTTGTCCTTTATCTTGGTTGACCTCTTGTTAACGGATTGACAAGCGTACCAAATCATATCAAGTAATAATAAATGGTAAGTCCAAGTATCGCTTTCCCAAGAGACTCGAAAGGCCTTATCGTTCGTGTGAATTAAGATCGTAAGACTTGAAAATAAAAATTAATTAATTTGATGCGAGAACAAAATATAAACATGCAGAATAGATTGATTCAATTGACAAGAAGTAAACAATGGATGAATGGAGTTGTTGGGGGTTTATAATTTCATCTTATCCGCTCACTCTTATTTACTCCTCTTGATTTATTAGCTTGATTAACTAATTGTCATGCAACTTTCTTAGCCTACCCTTAACCCGATCCCTCGACGAAAAGAGCCTATTACTAATTACTGGCTTGCTATCCCTAGCCTCCCCTAGCAATTAATAAAGCATTATAGAGCAGAAGTGAAAAACAATTGATCGTCCTAACCCTATCCCTAGGTGGTATTGCTTAATCAAGGAATTACTCAACAATTCATGACATTACTGTACGTCCCCGTATCAATAAAGACAAACAACAGTTATCGAATGAGTTAAACGATAAAAGCATTAAGCACAAATGAGAACCCAACAATTAATAATCAAAGCATAATAAATAAGAGTTTCAATAAAAGAGAGTATCAAAAGATTACATTGTTTACCCCAACAATAATAGGGTTTAGTTCACCATTGTCATGGTGAACCTAGATGAAAAATGGATGAAGAATGGAAAAGCAAACCCTAGATAAGATGAAAAGGAGCCTAAGCATCCAAGAGATCCTCTCCAGAGAGTGAAATTAGGTCTGGCCGTCCCCTTCTGTCAAAAGAATGCATCTAAACTCGCAATAGGGATATTTATAGGTGAGGAGTGGAACAGAAAACAGGCCCAAGCCCAGCAGACAACCGCCCGGCGGAACAAGTGTGGCGCCCGGCGGTTTCCCTCAAATCGCACTATCGCCTGGCGGTAGGGGTCTACCGCCCGGTGGTTTGCCTCTAATCGCAAATCCGCCCAGCACCCACGCCAGGTGCCTACTCCTCGCCCTGGATTGCCCGAAGGTGGAATTTGCCGCTGGGCGGTGCGTCGACTCTTCAATTCTTCAATTTTCTTCTCTTTTCTTGAGTCTACGACCTTTATCTTGAACTCCATTTTTCACTTTCTCAAAAATGCTACAAAGCAATGCAAAACAAGCATAATATCGCTAAAAATAACTTTTGACTCTCTACTCACTCATTTATTGAGTTTTGCTTGATTCTAAGCTCATTCTAAGTAGTAAAGGGAGTAATTTGGTCTAAAATGACATATGAAAATAACTGTTTTTCAACCTTCATCAACACCCCAAACTTAGAACTTTGCTTGTCCTCAAGCAACCAAAACAAAACAGCAAACAAAACTAAACTTGGCTTTCTACTATTTCATCCAATGATTCAACACTCCTAAAGTACATGAGAAACACTACTCAATCTCAAATCTTCAGTGAAATCAAATTAAGATGCATGCATGCTTTCAATCCAGAGATTGCACAACAAATGTTACACATTATGAATGACCAATCCACTAAGTAAAAATGCACTCATGAAAGTTAACAATTCATACCAAGCAAGTGTTTCACTCAATCACTCAAGTGTTTAGGGTGACACTGCAACTCTCTATCATTCACAAGTCACAAGAAATAAAATTGCCATTCATCTCAAACAATAAACATCTTTACATGCAAATGCCATCAAAAGGACTTTTCCAAGGCTTGTAATGAGGTTAGGCTAACAAGAAGAATTGGTTTTTTCTAGAATGCAAAGTCCTTGAATCAAGAGAGCTATAATAATAGTCATCATTTGAGCACAACTCTCTTCCTCACCAATCTCACTCATTCTCAACGTTTTCCCTTTTCCTTTTTTTTTCATTGAGCTCATCTTCATGCTTTTCTTCTTTTCTTTTCTTTTTGTCATGAATTTTTCTTTTCACAACATTTGAGCTCAATGTTTTTCACTTGCCTTTCAATTCCCCCATGCAACCCCAAACTTGAACCTTTTTCTCACATACAATTAAGCTCATCCCAACTCAAGGTAAAGAATTTCAAGACAAGGGTTCACATCCTGTTTAAGGCTAAGGTTCAAAAATGGTATAATATTTTCAAGCACTTAGGGTGAAAATTTGGCTAGAGAAGGGTTCTCAAAAATGGCCTTGATCATATAACATTCACATGTAATTCAATCAATCATCAAGATTAAGGCAATATCATTCATGTTTTCCTGTGAGCAATGCATACAACAATAAAAGCTCTGGAGCTCAATACCTCACACAACATGCTTTCTCACACAAAATTCATTCATACACCCTGCTTAGCATCATAACCACAATCATAATTTATGACACATCTGCTTCACTGGATATTAACACACAACACAACTTAATTATCATCCACATCAAATAGTTCCATCTTGCACACCAGTCAGTCAAACATTTTCAGAAAAAGTATTCAAGCCAAGAATACACATTGAAATTAAAATTCAACCTATTCTAGGAATTTAAAAAGTAAAAAACGTAAAAGAGAGAAAACTAGGTTGCCTCCTAGTAGCGCTTGTTTAACATCATGAGCCTGACTCAAACCTGTTTAGCACTTGTCAGTAAGTGTAATTCCTTCCAACACCCATCAGTAGGTATGCCTTCCAGGAATCCTTCAGTGGATTTAAAAAAATTTTAGCATCCCTCAGTAGATGCTACCCAAAAATTGTTCCAAAAATTCAAAATTTATATGTTCCAATGAAAGTAAAAAAAATGAAAATAACTGAAAATGAAAATTGTTCTTAAGAAAAAAAACAAAAAATGATTTCCAGCAATTCAACTCTTTTTTTTCACTTTAGGATCCTCATCGTCCCACCGGCTCAATTTTCTTCTGTCCACCCTCTTGACCACTGTGGAATATGGTCTTCTAATCTCCACCATTCCTTCACCTTTTAGCTTCCTGTTGACAATCCACTTCTTGTTTTTAAATCGCACTGAAAAGCCCCGCAGGAATGACATATCCTCTGAAGAGGTTGATTCCTTCTTGCGCACCTTCCTTTTCTCATGACTCTGCAAGGCATTACAATTGTAATGAAAATTAATTCCTGTGGATTTTTCTTCCTTTGCAACTTCACTTTTGGCCCTTTTATACTTGACTCTCCTGACTGCCCTCTGTACAATTTCTTTAGAGCCATAAATCAACACTTGGTCATGAACGGTCTTCCTAAGATTAATGGATTTTTTCCCTCATTGGTCATATCCACAACTATAAAGTCAACCAAAAATTCCAACTCCTCAATCCGGACAATAGCATTTTCCACCATTCCAACTAGTTTCTTCCTAGACCCATCCGCCACTGTCAAGATCACCTTGGTAGGCTTTAATTCTATCCCTCTAATCTTCTTAAAATCATTGAGAGGCATCAGATTAATGCTTGATCTTGAATCAATTAGAGCTTCTCCTAAATCTACATCATTTATGACGCAAGGAAGAGTCAAAGCTCCTGAATCCTCCATTTTCTACGGATGGTTCTTCTTCCTGGGTTTGACCAGCTGCTCCTGATTTTCTTCGTAACCCAAATCAATTAACTTTCCCAGATAGTATTTGATCCTCTCATCATATTCAGAAGTTTGCGAAGATGTTCTAGGATTAATAGGTACCTTATTAAGAATATTACGGAGTGATTCTTTAATACCTTCCCTCTCTTTTTCTCTTTCTGCTTTCTTCTCTTCGCAACTCTTATGCTTATTATGAATCCTCTCCTCCTCTTCGTCCTCACTGCTTCCGATCTCAATTGTTTCCTCCTCTGGCTTCCTCTTTCTTCTTATTATAACAAATTTACACTCCTCTTTTGGGTTGACGTCAGTGCTAGCCCGAAATTGATTTTTTTTTCCGTGGTTTCGACCCTCTTAGACAGCTGTCCAATCTGTGTCTCTAGTGATCTAAAGCTGGCCTGATCACTCGCTTGTTGAGACTCATAAACTTTCAAAAATTTATCAAATCTGTCAGTTAATTCTCTGACTCTCTCAGTCAAGCTACTTACCTGCTGCCATAAGGGAGAAGGTTGTTGCTGCCGGAAGTTGCCCACTTGTTCAGCTGAATTATTCTAGCTTTGCCCAATACTAGGGTGATTTTTCCAACCTTGGCTAGAATTACCTTGGTTGAAATTTCCTTGCTTGTATTGAAATTGGGCTCCCATATAATTAACATCTTGCTGCATCTCCTTAGTGAAAGCACATTGACCATTGATATGGTTGATGAGTGGTTATTTCTTGAACTATATTTAGTTTATTGCACTTAAATAAACCAGGGAGTTGTGTTTAATTGTCTGTTATTTCCCCGTTTTCCGTATTCTGCTTAATTTGATCGGAAATTTGTAATTGTGCTAATTTGGGTTTTCTGAGCTGATTAAGTGTATTTTGGTAGTAGGGAAATTTTGGGAAACATCAATTGGAGCATTAGGGATGGTGGCATAATCATTCAAGACTCAACATTTAGCCATTTCCATTTTTATAAAGTTGTATTTTCGTTTTTTTTTAGAAACCTTAATTAGATTAAGTGCATTTGGGCCCTTTTGTGGAAAATTTTGTAGAAGCCCAATGTGTGGGACACTTTGCACTAAAACCCTAGGTTTTTAGGAGGTGGACCCCACCTATTTTGTGAGTTGGACGGTATTTTCCTAGGGCAAAGACCGAGACACATAACAACTCTCTCATTCCACACTTTTGCTTTGGCTTTGCATGTATGAACTCTCTCTTGGGAGCCTTGGGTGCCATTTTCGTTTTTGAGCTTGAATGGATAAAGATAAAGTTTTTCTTCTTCTAATGTTTGCAACAATACTTGTTCTTGTTTGATGGAATGAAGCTCTACCATTTCTCTCTTTAGATTTTCATTTTGAAGGTTGAATGCTTGAGTTTGGAGCTTCTTCTTTGCTTTTTCATGGTGGTTTCTTTGATGGAAGGGAGACCCATTGTTCATTTCGGTTTTCTCA
>NC_028357.1:20487370-20489002 GCF_000741045.1 Vigna radiata var. radiata
ATAAGCATTTGAAGGAATTCCACATTGTCTGTTCCACGATGAAACCTCATGATGTTCCTGAAGAGCACATCTTCTTGAAGGCATTTCCTCATTCACTGGAAGGTGTTGCTAAGGATTNGTTGTACGCTTTGGCGCCTAGATCCGTTACTAGCTGGGATGATCTGAAGAGGTTGTTCTTGGAGAAATTTTTCCCAGGATCCCGGACCACAACTATCAGGAAAGACATCACTGGGATTAGGCAGCTTGGTGAAGAAAGCTTGTATAAGTATTGGGAGAGATTCAAGACACTTTGTGCAAGCTGTCCCCACCATCAGATACCTGAACAACTCCTTATCCAGTATTTCTATGAGGGTTTGAACAACATGGATAGGGGTATGCTTGATGCTGCCAGTGGTGGAGCTCTTGGAGACACCACACCTGTTGAGGCCAGGCATTTGATTGAGAAGATGGTTTCCAACTCCCAGCAGTTTAGTGCCAGGAGTGATGCCAGGAGTGGTGAGGGGCGTACATGATGTTGTTGCCCAGTCTTTATTTGCTATTGAAAGCAAGTTGGAAAACAAGATTGAATCTCTTACGAAGTTAGTGACAGAGTTGGCAACTAGCCAGAAACCTACAGCTTCATCCACATCTGTTGCACGACTATGTGTTGTTTGTACTTCTCGTGACCACTACACAGATGCTTCTCCTACTTTGCAACCATTAGCTGCCTCTGATGCGCCTCAGGCTTATGCTACTAACATATACAACAACAGGCAGCCACAGCAGAATTATGACTTGTCCAGTAACAGGTACAACCCAGGGTGGAGGAATCACCCCAATCTTAGGTGGAACAATGCGCCACAGCAGCAGTAGGTGCCACCTTTAAAGAATGGCGGAGCACCTAACAGATATGTGCCTCCACCTATGCAACAACACCAGAGGCAGCAACAGCAGCAGCAAGAGACATCTGCCCAACCAGTTGCCTAACCTTCCACTTCTTCTGAGCCTTCATTGGAAGAGTTAGTGAGACAGATGACTATGCAAAACCTGTAGTTTCAGAAAGATAACATGCAATTTCAGCAAGAGACGAGAGCTTCTATACAAAGTCTCACCAACCAGATGGGTCAGATGGCTACTCAGATGAACCAGGCGCAGTCTCAAAATTCTAATAAATTACCCTCCCAGACTGTGCAGAATCCTAGGAACGTGAGTGCCATTACCCTCAGATCGGGGAAGCAGACTGTTGTGCCTCAGGAGCCCGCTTCTACACCTACACCCGTGCCTGCCACTTGTCCTAGAGAGGACGACCATGATGGTCCACGCAGGGCATTTGAGGTGGGTGGATCTTCTTCTCCATCCGGTGGTTCTTCTTCAGGTGGATCTTCTCCTTCTTCCACCACCACCGCTGCTGCACCTTCTCCTTTGGTTGATCGACCTATCCCTCTTCCATTCCCTTCACGGGCACTTCCCAGCAAAAAGACTGAAGAGGTGGATAGGAAAATTTTGGAGACCTTCAGGAAAGTAGAGGTGAACATGCCTCTACTCGATGCCATCAAACATATACCCAAGTATGCCAAATTTCTGAAGGAGTTGTGCACACACAAGAGGAAGATGAAGGGCGATGAAAGGATTAGCATGGGAAGGAATGTATCA
>NC_028357.1:20489752-20493596 GCF_000741045.1 Vigna radiata var. radiata
ATGATTTGGATGATATTGATGATGTTGTTGATATACCTGTGATGGATGTTGATTTGGACTGTGATGACATGGGTTTTCTGCCTTTACCTATTCATTCTTTAGAGTTAGAATGCATTAACCACGTTGCAGGAAGTACACTTGAATCTGACTTGCAAGAACCCACTCTTGAACTGAAATAGCTCCCTAGAAAACCTCAAGTACGTGTACTTGGAGGATTGATGTGTGTCGCGGCCCATACAAATTTGATTGCATATGAGAGATGCAGTATAATGCTAGGGAATGACCCCTAGGTCGTCTCTCAAGGACCAACTGCGGTTCGGAATCAGGTCTAACACAATGGGGGGGGGGTTTGAAGGTGTTTGAGACGAGAATTAAACTCAATTAAAATGCATGGAAATTAAGCACAACCGAATAAGATAGAAAACATTAAAGTATGAACTAATTGCAATGTACTAGATAAATAAGAAAACACATAATTTGGAAATGGAAAGCAACATTTGGCTAATAAATTACTTGTAAGATCATCACAGAAATGGGACTAAAAGAAAAGGGGAATACGCAACAAATAGCAAATGAAATTGGTGTGAATAGTAAAATGAAATAAAATGAGGAGCTTGCTTCCAATTGTAGTCACCGTGAACCATTTTTCAAAGCAAAATAAAGTGCCGCATGATTAAAAGATTCAAGCACCGTGAGTCCACCAAGCTTTAAATGACCGTGCACCAAAATCATGGGAAAACTTTTTTTTTTCTCTCTTCCAGCAGCGTCACACTTTTCCTATATTCAATCAACACTTCTTTCTCCATTCTTCTAAAATCAATGAAAGTAAAATAAAATTCCCATCCTGACAACAATCACGTGTGCCTCCATCTTCCGTCACATCACTTCCATCTACCTAACCTATTTTTTTTTTCAATGAAGATTAAAATGAAATGCACCGTTCCCTAAAAGAAATTGAAATGTGCTTTCCTAATTCTATCATCAGACCGTGTGTGCACTCCAACAAGTGGCAGCTGGGGGCCTAGCACCAAGCACCGTACACACCTAATGCTTAACGTGAGTGGTGTGCTTCTAAAAGGAAAATGAAAATGGACTATATCTAAAAGTAAGGAAATTAAAACAGAATCTCATTTATTCTTTTAAGGCAAGTAAAATAGCATAATGAAACTAAACACCCTGGACCGTGGCTTCAGCTAAAATAAAAGGAAGAGTAAATGCAATTTTCTCATTCAACCAATGCCCTTCATTGCAGCACTTCCAAAATGAAGCACCGTGCAGCTTCTAAAAGAAAGAAAATGCTTCTTCAGCAAACACCAATCCGCGTCATTTCTAAAATACTGAAGTAGGCAACCAGTTAGCACATATCCAACACGTCAACCGCTGCAGCACCTACTATCTTCTCCAATTAAATCAACGTTCTCTATTATTTCAGGACATACCACCCCGTGTGCCTTTCCTCCATGCTCAACCATAACCTTCCATCATCTCCCAATGTAATAGTGTCAACTCCTGCAAAAGAAAACTCTCCCCCTGGTGTGTGACGGTTGCAGGGGATATCCTTCCCTAGGTCTGCGTGCTGACTCTAATAGCTGGACACTCCCATTCCTCCATGGGCCGAGACAGCACACTTTCTTTTTTTTTCTTTGAGTGGCAGCTCATCCTACAATTCTTTGCTGCCAGCATGGAGTGTGTAGTCCGCATGGAGCATCACTAATTTCACCTCCTCTCCAAGCCCAATCCATTTCATAATCGTTTTTTTCTTTTAGCTGGACGTGCTGTTGTTGCCTTCATAATTGCTCCAGCAAAGTCCAGCCACATGAATTTGGATTGCCGCAACACTCCTCTTGCTTGCTGCACCGTGATATGCTTTGGAGGCTGGACCCGTGATGAACTTATTCAAGCAGCTGGATGTGTGTCAAAACCGGGCCGTGATGCTGCTTGTTGCTTCAAATAGGGGCTGTTGTGTGCATGGGCTGCATGTGGAATGTGGGCTGCTGTGGAGCACCCTTTAAGAGCTGTTGGACCGAGAAGCATGGGAGCTGTTGCATGAAAAGGCCGAGACTAACTGCTTTGCTTTGGCTGCTAGTGGACCTTCCATATGCAGGCCGTGAAGGTGATCTTGCAACCAAGGCTTGCTGTTTGGAGCATTGGACGTGTGCTGCATGATGTTCGTCTCCCAACGCTAGAGTGAAGGCCTGGATGAAAAAGGTTACTGGCTGGACTGCTGCACCGTCAATCAATGTGGGCTGGGACTTTGCATGTGCCTTGTTGATGCAACAATCTGGACAACATCTCCTCCAAACCGTGCAGCGTCTTCAGTCCAAGTGAATCAAGCAAACTGCTGCAGCTCTTCTTGAAGCATGGGCCGTGGTGTTGGTTTTCATGGGCTGCACCTCCCGGTTGATGTATTAGGATGAATGGGCCGTGAAGGTGGGCCGTGGAGTGTGGAGATTGGACCGTGAAAGGAGTGGAAGCTGGTTGCTGGGTGCCTCAAAGCTGCTGATCACATGAAGGCTGGATGTGTGAAGTCTTGGACGTGGCAGCAACAACTTTTGGGCCGTGTTTGTTCCTTCATGGGTTGCAGCTGAACGTGGAGCTTTGGATTCCATTAATGTGGCAATAACTTCAAATGTTTCATGTGACTGACTCTCCAAAAGTGGTGTGCCCATTTAAATTGTTGGGCCAAGATGTGCTGAACGTTGTTGGAATAAAGCCAGCTGGTGGTGCAAAAATCAATTTTCTTCTGGAACGTGTGTGGCATATCTAAAGCAATCAATGCCTCTCACTTCTTTTGCTGGACCTGCAAAGCTTCATGTGCACCCCCAATTTTAATGTGTTGCACCCTCTTCTCATATGCCCAAAGGATAAAATGACCAAGATGCCCATCGTCTTGTGCACACTTCTTTTATGAAGAGCCTTGAATTATGTGACAACCCTCAATATGACCAAAATTATATTTCCAATTTTTTCCCTAAAAATAATAATGCAAATAGTTAGCTCAGAAAATTCAAATTAATTAAATTAGAATTTCCGGTCAAATTAAGCATAATTAGGAAAAACGGGAAAATACCAGACAATTAAGCACAATTCCCTGATTAATTCTAGCACAATAAGCTAAGTGAAATCAATAAAATATCGACTCATCAAGGATGATGAGAGGAAACCGGTCATAATTTCCACCTCCCTTGATTCTGTGCAAGAGGAGAGGTTGCTTGGAGTATTGAGGGCGCATAAGAAAGCCATAGGATGGAGTTTGGCTGACATACCTGGTATTAGCCCATCCACATGCATGCATAGAATTCTTTTGGAAGATGGGGCAAAGCCAGTGAGACAGCCACAAAGAAGGCAAAACCCCGTGATCATGGACGTCATCAAGAAGGAGGTGACAAAGCTTTTGCAAGTTGGGATCATCTACCCTATTTCAGACAGTCAATGGGTGAGCCCCATCCATGTTGTGCCCAAGAAGACTGGCCCCACGGTTGTGAAAAATGAGAGGGATGAGTTGATTCCCACAAGAGTGCAGAACAGCTGGAGAGTCTGCATTGATTATAGGAGGCTTAATCAAGCAACCAGGAAAGATCACTTCCCCCTGCCATTCATTGATCAGATGTTGGAGCGCCTGGCAGGTAAATCTCATTATTACTTTCTTGATGGTTTTTCTAGTTATTTCCAAATAAATATTGCTCCTAAGGACCAAGAAAAGACCACATTCACCTGCCCCTTTGGCACTTTTGCCTATAGGAGGATGCCCTTTGGCCTATGCAACGCCCCTGGTATCTTCCAGCGGTGCATGCTTAGCATTTTCAGCGACTTTCTTGAGAGTTGCATAGAGGTGTTTATGGAT
>NC_028357.1:20495856-20511243 GCF_000741045.1 Vigna radiata var. radiata
AGCTTCAAGGTGAACGGGCATAGACTGAAGCCTTTCCTCAGCAATCCTTCTTTGTTGGATGCAGTGGTGGAGGAGACGTCTTTGGTCCACCCCACCTACCTTCCTATCTGACTCAGGGAGTTTCTTTTCTCCTTCCCTCCTCACTTTTATTGCACTTTGTCTGTATCTGATGATTGTTCTGATTGTTGATCTGTTGATTGTGACACACTGAGGACATTGTGTCGTTTAAGTGTGGTCTATTAGGGGAGGTTGTTTTTTTGTTTAGATTTCGTTTTCTAGTGAATTTTGTTGAGTCTTGTGTACAGTTTTGCATGCTTTTTGTGAATTCTGGACTGTGATTAGGTTGCTAGTTTCCCTTCACTGCATTGATACTCTGTTTTGTTGGACTCCTTGCTCTTCTTTGCTTGGAAGATAATCATGATGTTTGAGAGTTGGATTAATTGTGACCGATTACTTGTGTGAGATTTGAGCCATTTGATGATCTTTCTTGTGTGTGATATGTCTCTGGATTGCTTGCACATTTGCCTTGGCTTGACTCTGTTGATAATTCTTGATTCATGAGCATGTTTGAAAATGATAAAGGCATTTTGTTGATTGAGCCTCTCTAGCCAGATAGCCTACCTTGTTATGATATCTTTGTGAGCCCCCTTGAGCCTATACTTCCCTCATTTCTTTGTTTTGAAGCTCATACAATAGCCTAAGTGAAAAACCATGATTACCTGAACCTTAGGGAATTTTGGAGCTTTGGAATTGTTTTGGGCATAAGTGTGGTCTCTTTAGAGTTGCAGATGAAATGGCTAGTGAGTCCTCTTCTTGCGGTTGCATTATAAATATCATGTATCTTGTCTCTTAGAGTTGTGTTCTGAAAAGAGAGAAAAGAAAAGAGACAAGATGAAAAAAAAAAAAGAAAAAAAATACAGAAAAATGAGAAAAATTAAAAAAAAATTGTGTGAATAATGGAGTTAAGAAGAGGATTGAATTAGAGGTTTTGGGTGTGATTTGACTGTGTTTACACTTGTTCCCCATTGCTCCTCTATTCCTTTTGGTTTATAGCTTCTTATCCAGATGTATCCTTCATTGTCCTTGGCCCCATTACAACCATGAAAAGACCTTTTGATTTGAACATGCATATGTGTTTGAGTGTTGATATTAGAGGCTTGCCAAGTCTATCTGTGTGTGCTTTCTTGAGTGCATTGAGTGACATTGATTTACCTTAAACACTTGAGAGAGACACTGATTGTGTGCATCTGTGAGGCTCTGTTGCTCTTGATTCATCTCTTGAACTGATTGACTGTTTTCCATGAACTGAATTGTTTGGATGATTCTGTGAGTATTTGCTTTCATTGCTTTTGTGTTGGATACTGTCCACTTCCTTTCAGTGTCCAGATTTTGTGAGAATTGTGCAGCTCTGTTTCTGTTTTGTGAGTCTTTGTTGTCTATCTATCGAGTCTGTGTCACCTCCCTGATGTTTGAGTAGTTCCATGGTTTTCGTCTTGGTTTTGCCCAGGAGTGCAAAAGACTAAGTGTGGTCTATTTTGATGAGTGGTTACTTCTTGAACTACATTTAGTTTATTGCACTTAAATAAACCAGGGAGTTGCGTTTAATTGTCTGTTATTTCCCCGTTTTCCGAATTCTGCTTAATTTGGTCGGAAATTTGTAATTGTGCTAATTTGGGTTTTCTGAGCTGATTAAGTGTATTTTGGTTGCAGGGAAATTTTGGGAAACATCAATTGGAGCATTAGGGATGGTGGCATAAGATTTCTGATTCCCCTAAGAAGTTTGGAGAGGACCTTCGTCAACTTGTCTAATTTTTGGCTGAGAAGGTGATTCTGAGTAGCTGCAGCATCTTCAGCCGGAAGATGTAAGAGTCCTCCTTTTTGTATGCCCTTCTCACTCTGTGATACTTCATTTAAGGCCATCTCTTCAATCAAGTCATACGACTCGTCTTCCGTTTTTCTATTGATACTACCTCCAGCTGAGGCATCTAACATCATCTTGGAATGAGCACGTAAACCTCCAAGGAAAGCAAGTAAGTATGCAGTCTTATCGAACCCATGGACTGGGGTTGCCCTCAATAAACCTTTAAATCTATCCCATGCTTGCCCGAGAGTTTCCTCCATCCCTTGCTTGAACGAAGAGATCTCCAGCTTCCCTTGATTAATTTTTGGAATTGCAAAGAATTTAGTGACAAATTGTTCTGCCACAGCCTCCCAAGTCCTGAATGTTCCTTCAGGGAAAGAATTCAACCAATCCTTTGTGTTTCCTCCAAAAGAGAAAGGAAACAAACTGAGTCTAACTCTGTCATCCGACACTCCATTTATCTTGACAGTGTTGCAAATCTCACCAAAGATGGTCAAATACTTATAAGGATTCTCATTCGACAACCCATGGGATTGATTATTCTGGACTAATTGGATGAGTGCAGGACTCATCACCATGCTGATTGCGTTATCAGCTGGAACCGCTATACTGTTGAAGTTCAAGGGGCCTACTGCGTTTGCTGCGTCCCCCAATGTACGTCTAGGAGGAGGTTGGTTAGCCATCTCCTCAAAATCTGGTGCAGAAATCTCAAGAGAAGACTGCGAAAATGCTTCAGGAGAAAGAGATCTCTCACGTGAAGGACGTCTCCTTCTCCTCCCTTCTGGTAAACCTTCTAAAAGAGGTTGCTGGTCTTTTCTGCTTCTAGTATGTATTGCTTCCTACATACACAAGAAACAAACCCTAAAAGCAATATACACTAAAATAAAATAAAATGCAATTAAACAAAAATAAAACAGAAATAATTAGAACCAAGTCAACGGCGCCAAAAACTTGTTAACGGATTGGCAAGCGTACCAAATCGTATCAAGTAATAATAAATGGTAAGTCCAAGTATCTTTTTCCCAAGAGACTCAAAAGGCCTTATCGTTCGTGTGAATTAAGATCGTAAGACTTGAAAATAAAAATTAATTAATTTGATGTGAGAACAAAGTATAAACATGCATAATAGATTGATTCAATTGACGAGAAGAAAACAATGGATGAATGGAGTTGTTGGGGGTTTACAATTTCATCTTATCCGCTCACTCTTATTTACTCCTCTTGATTTATTAGCTTGATTAACTAATTGTCATGCAACTTTCTTAGCTACCCTTAACCTGATCCCTCGGCGAAAAGAGCCTATTACTAATTACTGGCTTGCTATCCCTAGCCTCCCCTAACAATTAATAAAGCATTATAGAGCAGAAGTGAAAAAAAATTGATCGTCCTACCCCTATCCCTAGGTGGTATTGCTTAATCAAGGAATTACTCACCAGTTCATGACATTACTGTACGTCCCCGTATCAATAAAGACAAACAACAGTTATCGAATGAGTTAAACGATAAAAGCATTAAGCACAAATGAGAACCCAACAATTAATAATCAAAGCATATGGAAACCATATAAATAAACAAGAGTTTCAGTAGAAGAGAGTATCAAAAGATTACATTGTTTCCCCCAACAACAATAGGGTTTAGTTCACCATTGTCATGGTGAACCTAGATGAAAAATGGATGAAGAATGGAAAAGCAAACCCTAGATAAGATGAAAAGGATCCTAAGCATCCAAGAAATCCTCTAAAGAGAGTGAATTAGGTTTGGCCGCCCCCTTCTGTCAAAAGAATGCATCTAAACTCGCAATAGGGCTATTTATAGGTGAGGAGCACAACAGAAAACAGGCCCAAGCCAAGCAGACAACCGCCCGGCGGAACAAGTGTGGCGCCCGGCGGTTTCCCTCAAATTGCACTACCGCCCAACGGTAGGGGTCTACCACCCGGTGGTTTGCCTTTAATCGCAAATCCGCCCAGCACCCACGCTAGGTGCCTACTCCTCGCCCTGGACCGCCCGACTGCAAATTCCACCGAGCGATGTGTCGACTCTTCAATTCTTCAATTTTCTTCTCTTTTCTTGAGTCTACGACCTTTATCTTCAACTTCATTCTTCTCTTTCTTAAAAATGCTACAAAACAATGCAAAACAAGCATAATATCGCTAAAAATAGCTTTTGACTCTCTACAGACTCATTTATTGAGTTTTGCTTGATTCTAAGCTCATTCTAAGTAGTAAAGGGAGTAATTTGGTCTAAAATGACATATGAAAATAACTGTTTTTCAACCTTCATCAAGTACGTTTACCAATCTCCCTGACTGTCAACTCTTCTCGGATATTCATTTCAACCAAATCCAAACGAGCATTAACTCAATCTTTTGTGTTTCCCTGAATGTTGAGCAGTGTACCAATCAAGCTATCACACACATTCTTCTCTACATGCATCTCATTTATGCAATGTCTGACATCTAACTTTGACCAATATGGAAGATCAAAGAATATATATTTCTTCTTCTTCTTGGATGTTTTTCCAATTACATGATGTATTTTATTAACTTTTTCAAGAATTTGAAGGCCAATAAGTGGATTTAGTGCTTCGTCCCTCTCTTGATATCCATTAAAAGCTTTTTTTTTTTAAACTTCAATATGGATGATTACATTTTAGAAATCTCCGATGATGCAGATACACAGTCTTTCTTCCGTGTTTCAATTGATGAGCTACATTGTTTTCTTCACATATAGGACATACTTTATGAACCTCGACATTGTATCCTGACAAATTACCGTAAGTTGGAAAGTCATTAATGGTGCAAAATAAAATTGTACACATCACAAAGTTTTAGAAGCGAATGCATTAAATATTTCAACTCCATTAACCCACAACAACTTCAAGTCTTCAACTAATGGGTTTAGTTAAACATTTATGTCATTTACAGGCTATTTTGGACCAGATATCATCATAGACAACATTATGTACTTCCTCTTCATGCACAATGCNGGAGATAAGTTGTAAATTATCAATATAACTGGCCAACAACTATGATTGGTACTTAGATTACCAAATGGGTTCATTCCATCAGTGGCTAAACCAAGCCTAAGATTTCTACATTCTTGACAAATTAAGGGAATTGTTCATCAATATTTTGCCATTGCTTTGAGTCAACTAGATGACGAAGTAGCCCGTCAATTTTTCTCTCCTTGGCATGCCATCTAAGGTTTTTAGCATATTTTGGATTCGCAAACAAACGCTTAAGTCTGGGCACAATTGGAAGGTCCCGAACTACTTTCAAAGCAGATCTATTTTTTTTTCTATCTGACCATTATCTTCACTATTGTTTTTTTGACTTGTATTGTGACAACCCACATTTTAGACACTTTTTCAAAAATTCAAACTCTTTCCTATATAAAATGCAGTCATTGGGACAGCATGTATCCTTCTATACTCCATACCCCCATCGGACAAAGAATTATCTTCGCATCATAATTACGGGTGGGTAATGTATTTCCATCTGGTAGAATTTCATTCAACAACTCAACAATTCTGTGAAACTCTTATTAGTCCATCCATTGGTCGCCTTCAAATTCATGAGCCTTAACACCGTTGATAACCAAGTGAACTTTGTTGAATCGAGATACAAAGGTGTTTCTGCATTAATCGACATTGTCTCATACACGTGAGCTTTGGCAAAATTTTCTGCGCTAACATCACAGATCATGTCCTCTAATTTGTCTTCATCTGGTCGATCTTTTTTCATGGAGGAATCAATAGCATTTTCAGTTTGGGAAACAGTCGGAAAGTATATTTTTTTGCCGTGCCATATCCATGTTGTATAGCATCGTAGGAAACCATCACAGATAAGATGTTTCCTAATTTGGGTTGCGTTCAAATTTCTCCCATTCAAATAGTTCACACAAGGACATATAAACTTCACTTCATCATCACTTCTACCCTCATTAAGTTGCGCAAATTGTATAAATTCCTCTACTCCTCTCTCGTACACAGCACTAATGCGTGGTAAATTAATCCAATTTTGATCCGTACGTAAATATTTTGACTTATATATTCTACAAAATTACAATGCAAAAAACAATTATTCATCATTTAATGACAAATTAAGGTTAATTCAATTCAATCATTCAATAAAAAAACATTGAAATCATCACATATTCAACATAAATATTTTAAAAATAACATTGTAAAATAAAAATAATTAAACTTTATAATCATACGATCATACATAATTATACAATCATACAAAATTATTCAATCATACAAAATTATATGATCATTCAATCACATATTCAATCATACAAAATTATACAATCCTTTTAAAAAGTAAACTTTAAACATGAATATAAGACTTGATAGTGTGAAAAGCCAATAACGGTGAACAACCCGTGATCAAAACGGTAGAAAATTCAACTCTACAAAATTCAAACCTACACAATTATTCAACATAAAAGCAATTCAATCATACTGTTGGAAAAAGAATGGCTTAGTTTCAACACCAAGTGAGGGGTGGATTGGTGAAAATAAAAAATCAGAGTCTTTTTAAAAAAAATTTCACAAAGTACAAAACTTTCAAAAGTTTCTTGAATCTCATGAAAAAGATAAATCAGTGCAGCGGAAAATAATTGACTATACTGAAAATAAAGTCGACTTTAAAATAAAGAGATGAAGGATACAGAAATTCAAACACAGTTTTTATACTGGTTCGGCCAAACTGCCTACATCCAGTGTCCTTCCTATGCCTGGAAGCAAATGCACTACAATGGTCAAGGTTTTTACAACAAGGTTTCTATAGAGACCTCCACATCCAAATATGGTTATTACTTGATACGATTTGGTACACTTGCCGGAGTCTTAACAAGTTTTTGGCGCCGTTGTAGGGGACTCGTGGTTTAGCTAATCTAGTAATGTGATTATTGATTAACTTTGACCTGATTTTTTATGTTTATTTTTTTTTGTTCTAATAAATGTTTCTAGGGTTTTGTGCCTAATATTTGCAGGATGCAGTTTGGACATGAATTTAACTATATGGGCACTCAATTCTACCAAGATAATCTTAACCACTAGTGGGAACCTCAACAACACTCTCTATCAATGGCAAGATTGGAAGATATCTTTCAACAATCTATGCAAAACATTGACTCCACTTAGGAAAGAATTGACGCAACATGCAAAAGGATGGAGATGCACATTAGTCCCTTAATTGAGAAACTCGACAATTTTAGGAATTATACTGAAGTTAATCCTAGGGATGAACGTCAAGTCAATATCACTGAAAGTGACGAGATTGCTGCTAAGGAAAAGAAGGGATTTACCGACTGATAAAATCCGTCGGTAATGACAAAAAGTCGTCGATAAAGTGCATTTACCGACGGCTTGTTGACGACTCAAAAGCCGTCGATAATTTGCTTGTCGGAAACATTATCGACGGCCCGAAAACCCTCGGTAATACTGAAGGCCAAAAGGTCGTCGGAATTACCGAGGGGCGGAAGCCCTCGGTAACGCTTGGCGAAAGTGTGTGGGTTTAGGGACGACTTTGAGGTCGTCGGTAATGCACGGCCATGTGAGTAGGATTTACTGACGACTTTAGGCCGTCGGTAAACTATATCACTTTTTTCAGTCCAATTTACTTCTACATTATACCAAAACCTGCAAATTGAAAATCAACAATCCCAAACATCATTTCATCCAGGCAATTCAAATACAATCATTCAACATTTATCAAGAAAACTTTAGTCATTCTAAGTTTCAAAAGAGACTAAATGCAAAACAAAGTTTGATAATAAAATACTAACTTCAATATAACTTCAAAGTTTGATAAGTGTCAAAACAAATTTTTTAAAAAAGAAAACCTAACTAAATGTTTTCTAAAGTTCCTAAATATCAAAACCTATGATAATGAGTAGGATCATCAAAATCATCACTATCTTCGTCTTGCACAACTATGGTCTGGAAGGAGGCTGCTGAGGTGGACATGGCTGCTGAGGTGGGCATGGCTGCTGGGATGATGATGGGGCGGTATGTCCTTGTTGAGGTACCAATGTCCTAACCAGATTTTCTAGATTTTCAAATCTGGCTAGAAGTGAATCATAAGCGTCTTTACTAACAACATTGTTAGGGTCAAATGTGGTAGAGGTAGATGGTTGATGTTTGAATATTCCTCCTCTTCCAGCACTACAATGAGAGGCAAGTTGCCCTACCCCATACAACCGTCCTTTCTTCTTTCCTCCGAAAGTATCAACCCAACATTGGGTCCTGATCATTTCTTCATCTGCATCTACTCTACCATCAGGACCAGATCCCCCCTCTGGTCTCGCCTGTGTTAATCTCGCAGAAAAATCTTCCTGTTAAATAAGACAGAAAATGTTAATGCGTAACATGAATTTGAAATTTTGAAAAAAGAGTACAAAATTGAATGTTGTTAAAAAGTTTACTTACAATGGTCTTGCGAGACCTCTCATCAACATATTTGCCAGTCCCCATGTGAATATGAGTCTGTGTAAAGACCTCATCGACATGAACAACCCGTCCCAGCTCCGCTGCCTGTTATATTTTAAAACATACGATGGGTGTCGCACCCCATGCAAAATTTAATGTGCAATTAGAGATGCAGTATAGACTAGGATGTGACTCCTAGGTCGTCTCTCAAGGACCAATTTTGCGGTGCAGAATTAGGTCACACACGAAGTGGGGGGTTGTTGAAAACATTGTGGTTGCGGATAAATAAAATCAAAACACAGACGCAACTAATAATTAAACACAGAATTAAAAAACGATTTCAAAGACAGAATAAAAACAGTCAGTCATTAACTTAATTAAAATGTTTCCAATCACAGATCAACAAAATAAAGTTGCGACTCAAACCTCTAATCCAACAAAGTTAACCAACTAAGCGAAGGTTAACCCAGTTTTCATAAAAGCGAACTAAGCAGACGTAGTGTTAATGTCAAATCTAATTTACACCATGCAGTTACATCGACTAAGCGAAGATGTAACACCAACTGGGCAACTAAGCGTATACCCAATTGCAAGTGCAAATATAGGTTTCACATTAACCAAGGTTAGAGTAGCAACCCCAGTACCAGTCCAAAAATCTCAAGGAAACAATCTAATATCGTTAATGACTAACTGAATTAATTTAAGCTAGCATGACAACTAAATTATCTCTACCACAAATACAAGACAACATTAAGACAAAATAAAATTCTAAATACCAACACAGCTACAAAAAACTACCTAACATAGTTAAATTAAATTAAATGCAAAACTAAATTAAAGAAATCAAAAGCAACTAATCCTACTATGCAAATTAATTTAAAACAAAAGAAATAAACAAACACAACTTTTTCCTAGCAATTCATGTGACTAAGTGTGCACCAAATAAAGAAATTGAAAATGAAAATGGCCTAATAACACCTCTTGGCCGTGAGTTCCAAAGCACCAAGTCAAACTTCAAATTCCACCTTCAATAAGCCACAAAATGTGTTGACTTCTTGTCCCATGTGCACCATTCTCCAAGAAATTAAGCATGTGCCTTCCAAACACTATAAAACCGTCCCCTAACTCTTCCCATGCAGCAAAATTCAGGTTCCACACACCAAGGCACAACATTGCCGTGAGCTACCAAGTGAAGAGCAAAAAGGTGCGTCAAAAACCAACACTAATGGAAAGATAATTTGGGTGCTTTAACCAATGTGCCATGTAGGCAAAGTCAAAGGAAATAAACCACCTAAACACTCCATTCCTCATGGTGATTCTCGGCAGAAACAATGCTAACGACAAAGCTTAAAATGGAAACATTCCTTTAGTCAAAATAAGCATCTCCTATGTTTGCCCAAAAGTGGTAAAGAAATTAAATGCACCTTATCTCTCCCTTCCATTGCTCCATTCGGTTTCTCCACCAAGACAAACCTTCAAAACCTTTTCTTCATCTATCATGAACGTGAATACACCCCAAGAAACCAAGTTTTCCTTTCCAAATAATTACAAGATCAACAAAGTCAAGTTCTACTACTGCAAACCAACTTCAAGCTCTCTTTTCTTCAAACTTTTCATGAAATCAAAATGGAATCCCTAGCTCTCTTTGCTGCACCGTCCAGCCATCATCAACAAAAAAAATACTCTAGCTCTTAAATTGCTTCCAACCATCAAAACAAAATCCCAAGAAGAAAATGGTTCAAACCTCAACACCCATACACAAACTCAAGCTTTCTTCACTACCAAACTTAACAAGAACTTCATTTTCATGATCCAATCCAAGAAACTCAAAGTAAATACGAAAATATGGCAGTAAAGGAGGAGAAAAACGAAATAGCTCTTCATTCAAACCCAAGACCCATCATGAAAAGGCAAGAAAAACACTTCAAGCTCATGCTTCCAACTTTAAAGAACAAGAAATAAAATGGGGAATGGGACGGTTTTTCACCACCAAAAAGCAAAGACAACCAAGATTCAAGCAAGAGAAGAAGAAAAATGCATCCTTGTTCATTGAAATGACCAAAACCGAGGCACCCAATTCAAGCCCCACATGAGAGTGTTCATACAAGCCAAAAGCAAAGTGTAAAATGAAAAATGTGGAATGTTGAAGTGTGTTCGGCCTCCACCTCCTAATTGCCGAAAATTCACTCAAATGGTGGGGTCCACCTTCAAAAAGAAACCCTAACCTAAAGCCACATGTCCTACAAAAAATGGGCTTCTACAAATTTGCCCCTAAGAAGGCCCAAAAAACTTAATCCTAATTAAAGTTTCTAGAAAACTAAATTACAATTTAATTAAAATTCAAATGACTCAATGTTGATTCTTTAATGTGCACGCCACCATCCTAATGCTCCAAATGATGTCTCCCATAATTTCCCTGCAACCAAAATTGCAATTAATTAGCTCAGAAAATTCAAATTAGTGAAAATACGAATTTCCGACCAAATTAAGCAGAATTAGGAAAAACGGGGAAATAACGGACAGTTAAACACAATTCCCTGATTTATTTAAGTGCAATAAACTAAATACAATCACTAAAATATCGACTCATCAAAATAGACCACACTTACTCTTTTGCACTCCTGGGAAAAACCAAGATGAAAACCAGGGAACAACTCAGACATCAGGGCGGTGACAGAGTGAACATACAGACAGCTAAGACTCACAAGGACAGAAACAGAGTTGCACAGTTCTCAAGAAATCTGGACAATGAAAGGAAATGGACAGAATCCCACACAAAGTCAAGGAAAGCACATACTCAAGAAATCATCCAAGCAGTTCAGAACATGGAAAAACAGTCAATCAGTTTAAGAGGTGAATCAAATGCAACAGAGCCTCACAGATGCACTATCAGTGTTTCTTTCAAGTGTCTAAGGTAAACAATGTCAAATCAATGCACTCAAGAAAGCAAACACAAACAAACTTGGCAAGTCTCTAATATCAACACTCAAACACATATGCATGTTCAAATCAAAAGGTCTTTTATTGATGTAATCGGGTCAAGGACAAGGAAGGATATAATATGGATGAGAAGCCAGAAACCAAAGGAAATAGAGGAGCAATGGGGAACAAGTGTAAGCACAGTATACGCATACCCAAACCTCTAATTCAATCATCTTCTTGACTCCTTTATTCACATTTTTTTTTTAATTTTTCTCATTTTTCTGTATATATTTTTTTCTCTTTTTTTTTTCATCTTGTCTCTTTTCTTTTCTCTCTTTTTAGAACACAACTCTAAGAGACAAGATGCACAACATATTTACAAAACAAAACAAGAAAAGGAGCCAACTAATTAATTCATCTGAATATCCCAAGAGACCGCACTTATTCCCAAAACAATTCCAAAGCTCCAAAATTCCCTAAGGTTCAAGTAATCATGGTTTTTCACTTAGGACTAGTGTATCAGCTTCAAAACAAAGAAATGGGGAAAGCATAGGCTCAAAGGGGCTATCAAAGGATCAAAACAGGGTAGGCTCATTTGGCTAGAGAGGCTCAATAACAAAGCTGCCTTTATCACTTCCAAACATGAATATCAATCAAGAATCATCAACAAGAGTCAAGCCAAGGCATATGTGCAAGCAATCAAGAGACATATCACACACAAGAAAGAATATCAAGTGGCTCAAAAAAAAAAATTTAAACCGCACCTGCCGTTGAGCGGTGGCGTCGCAGATTGCTTTTGGGCTTTTTAAATAGGGCTCAGCATCATTGGCCCATTTGCACATTTTAAACAGCCCTAGGTCTCACCCAAGCGTCCCATTCAGATTTTCACTCACTTTTGCCACTCTCAAGAGCTTTCCAAAGAGTTTTCTACACTTTTCCCTTCACCCATTCTCTTAAAACCTTTTCTCCACCTTCTTTACACCACTCCATCACCAAAGTTTAGGGTTTCTATGAGAGCACTGCACTTGGGATCCATTCATCAACATACATAGACCATTTTGCATTCATTGGAAGCATCTCCACCCAAGCTAGTCATACATTCCACATTCTAGGGTTTTCAATTCATGATTTTGTATGAGAATGTTGATCAAGCATGTAAATTTTAGGGCTTTTGATGTTTATGCATGATTAGTTAAAATAAACAACGTTTGGACCGATTAAATTGTATGATTGAGGTCTGGAACTGATAAATGTGCATGTCGGTGGAGAACACAGTCACTTAGGGACGATTTTGAACAAATTGTTCTGATACCGCTCTGCGGCACCGCTGAGCGCTGGCCTGACATTTTGGATTTATGTTGGTTTGTGTTATGCAAGTGACGCTAAGGGGCTTGTTTTGTCCTGAGCGTTGATTGACACTATGTTTGGATGTGGTTTAGTGTTTTGCTAACCCTTAATGGTATTTCTATTGGTCTTGGGAATTGTGTTTGATGCAGAAATGACTTTATCATCTGGAAAAAGAATTAAGACCATGGTGTTGGGTTGAATCGGCAATTGTACCGAGTCGTACAAGTAATATAAAATGATAAGACTAATGAGTCAATATTTTCTCTTCTTCATTTGGTTTATTGTGCTAAAATTAATCAGGGAAGTGTGTTTAAATGTCCGATATTTTTCCACTTTTGCTAATTATGCTTAATTTGATCGGAAATTCTAATTTTAATTAATTTGAATTTTCTAAGCTAATTAATTGCATTATTTATTGTAGAAAAATTTTGGAGATACAATTTTGGACATTCCACAAAGACACTTTAGAATTAGTCAAAATTTTAATTAGTAGATTAGGCTTTTTTAAAACCAAGTTTTGTAATATTAGGCCAAATTTTGGCAAAAACATAATGGACCCAATTGTAGGGTAGGACACATGGCACTAGGGTTTTAGGGTGGACCCCATCCTAATTTTTCTAACACACTACCAGCCCTCATTTCCTAGAGCCAGTCGTCACGCTTTTTAGTTTTTCTTTTCTGGGTGAATGAACGTTGCTTACATCGGGGTTGCAGAAATTGACATTGCAATGTAGAGCTCGTGATTATTTTTAGTAGAGAGGTTGTTTTGTTTTTGTTGGACAAGTGGTGCGCATGTAAATTTCATTTTCTTGGGAAACTTTGATTGAAGTTGAAGGAGGTGCCATCACGACCTGTAGGAGGCTTTTATTACCTTTTACTATTTGGCTTTTCATTTCTCTTTGAAAGCATTGTTTCGTCCAACAACAGCATTTTTGCTGGTGATTTGAAGAAATTTAGATTACTCATTTATCTACGTGTTCTTTATCTTGTACACATGTTTTACATTCAAGAAAAAAGGCATGGTCACATCCAGTTACCACGTCTAGATTTTTATATTTCTAGGGAAGCGTTGACTCATTTCTAAGGCACTCACAGATTCATTTTCTTTAGCAAAGTGATGAGTGTAAATTTATGTTCACATTTATGCTTTAAATTAAAATTTTTGATAGAATATTTGTGCTTAAATGATTGATTTGTAGAGGATTTGTGATTATTGGATTTAGCGTGTTTGGAAACAAAAAGGGCTTAAAAAGTGATTTTAATTACATAAATTATTCTTGGATGTTCTAATATTTATTTGTGCAGCTGAAGTTATAGTTTTATTGGTCCAAATTACAATTTAAAACCCAAAATCAGGTTTTGTTTAGAAAATAATGTACAGTTGGGCCAAACAGGCAGTTTTTACCCTTGCACCCCCAAATTTCCCTACATGCACCCCTCTCTTCTAAATCAGGCCAATACTGAAGCCTAACAGTAACCATTTTGAATACACCACCTACCTTTTCCTATCCACACCCCTCCTACCCTAGACTTCACCAGATCACGCCACATGTCCAAATCCTCTGCACACCAGATAGACCAACCAGCACATGCCACCTCAGCCCACTTGCCACGTCATCACCACCTTCTCCAGAAACCCTAATTTTGTAAACCCTAGCCGCCACCTTCGACCTAGCCGCCGACCACCTTGAATGCCACATATCCTCCATCAACGATGGCCACCACTATTTTCCCAAGCACCGCTCCGTTACCACCATGCTGCAAGGACGCCGGTGGCCACCAAACCCCAAACCCGCCGTCGCACAACACCATCTTCATCACGCGATCTTCTCCTTCGTTCATCACTACCTGCAAATCGAACAACCCAACAAAACCCTTCGAACTCTGAGTCGCCGCCGCGAAACCCAGCTTTGCCTCCACTACACGAGTTCATCTTCTCATTGCATCACCATCCTCGCGCAAGCTTCTCCACCGCCAACCAGAGAATGCAATCGCAACATGCAGAAAACCCAGAAACACAGAAATCGCCATCAACTTCTTCTTTGTTTCCATCGAACCACCTACAAATCCAGCGCCATCTTCCATTTGTGCGAGGCAGAAACTCTCAGGCCACCATCACCTTCACCTTCGCGCAACCATCTTCATCTTCCTCGCCAAAATCGCGATTCCCTCCGCCTCCACCTTTTTCGCTTCAGGTCGCCATCAAGCAAGCACCACGCGTCGTCAGCCATCCATGGCAACCATCATCGACACCGTGAAATCACCATCCACGAAGACGCATCCACCACCTGCATCAAAACCAGACTTGCAAGCAAAAATTGGCAAACAGAGCATTCTTCCTTCAAGCAGCGCAGGCTGAGGCAGAATGGAGCCTCCCAAATCTCTTTACCCCTAATTGCAAAACCCTAATTCTGGGTAGGGAAGGGAACCGACACGTGGCGGGCTCGCATTGGAGGTTTTATTTTGGTCAAAGCTGGTCAATGTTGTTTGAATCTGGTCAAGACTGGTCAGTTGAGGGGTTTTTCTGCAAATTTTAAAAGAAAGGAAGGGGCTAAAACGTAGATAGAGGAATTTCAGGGACATTTGTGCAATTTTGGAAAGTCAGAAACGCTAGAAGATAAAATTCAGTTGTGAATTAATTTAATTTGAGCATATCAACAAAAAATATCTTCCAAATAATGTTATAATTATCAAAATCTTTTAGTTATTTGGAAGATATAAGATAAAAGATTCTATCAACTGAATGTTCACAATCCAAGCCCAATCAAGCCCTATATAAAGAGACCCAGGGGAGGCAGAAAGAGGGAGCTTCATTCATTCAT
>NC_028357.1:20512004-20533675 GCF_000741045.1 Vigna radiata var. radiata
AGCATTCATAAGTTTCAGATATTCGAAAGCAATTCCGTGTTCGTTGGGAGACAACTTAGGGTTACTTTAGCCCTATCTACTTTCTTGAATACTACTAGGCAATACTGAAGTTGCCTTGAAAAGTAGTATTAATTTGATAGCTTCAACGACAGCTTATCACAAAGTGAATTCCATTTTTGAAGAGAAAGGTTGGGACGTGGTGCAGAGGGATGATTTCACTCAACTTTTAATTTATTTCCAAAAAAAAATATTGATTTCATTATGGAGAAGTTTCATGGTGAAGTTCATTTCGTTTCTTGATTATTGGGTGGCATGCACATGGTGACGTCCTTGAGAGAAAAGTTCCAAATGTCTATTTCTTTTATTTAGCTTTCATGCCTGCACCGAAAAAGGAATTGGATGATATTAAGGGAGAATTAGCATACTTTGCTGAATTACTTTGGTTCATAATTTTTTTTATTGAAGTTTTATTGCAGCACTTTTTTTTTGGCATTTAATGGCTTTGATTCCAACAAAGTAACGTCCAACACATGCGTTTTTCAATGTTTATCATTTCCTTTCTGCAAATTCTGGAGTAGCATTGCATTTTATTTTGTTTAGAAAAGATAGGAGTTGATTTCATTTTGTTTGGAATATGTTAATTTCAATTTTCTTTCTTTTAAAAATCAAGTGCTTCAACTTTAGATATGGTGCAGATTTTTTTTTATCCATTCCATTAGTTTCCTTTCTCTTAAAAAAGTGTTAACGGTGATGATTCATGGAGAGAAAGAAAGTGATCCATTTATTTTTTATTTTTTTGTTTTGTTTTAAAAAAGCATGAGATTTATTTAGAAGCAACTTACTTTATTTAATTTTAGTGTCACGCCTTTTCTTTTAATGCTTTCCCGTGATGGATATGGTTGGATAGAAAACCAAAATCAGCACTTAATTTATTAGTTTAACCTTTGCAATTTTCCATTCCGCTGCATATGTCTGTCTTATGTTTAGTTCATCGTCACATTTTAATAGTATTGGATTTTTTTTATTTCTCTAGTGCATTTAAATTAGTTTATGTGTCTTGTTTTAGGATTGTTCGATTTATTGTTTTTACATTTTTGTTTGCATCCGTGTTTTTAATTTAATTCATCTGCAGTCAAAAACCTTTCACAACCCCCCCCCCAACTTCGTGTTAGACCTAATTCTCGAACCACATTTGGTCCTTGAGAGACGACCTAGGAGTCATTTCCTAGTCTATACTGCATTCTTTATGCACATTAAATTTTGCATGGGGTGCGACACCCATCAAAGTATCGTATTCCAGAGGACTCTCGGCGCTGAATAGTTGTGTGATAACAAGATTAATTAAGACTTAAAAATAAAAAGATATCATTGGGTTTGGGCAAAAATAATAAATAAAATAAAAATGCAATTGATCAATGGCAAAGGAGCACAGAGATGAACAAAGGTTGATTTATATGAGATGGATATGTTGTTGGGGTTAGATTTCACCAAGTTCCCTCTCATGTATATAAGAATTCTTCTTTATGCATTAATGCCAACATCTCTCACTAAATTACCTACCCCGATCCCTTCGTGAATAAGCCTATCCAAAATTACCAGTTCATACAATTCCTAGCATTCCTGGTAACAAGATGTGAAGAACAAGAGATTAAGACGACCAAGACTCATACTCTCATCCTTGAGAAATATAACCCTTAGGAGTAATTCAACAAGAACCTGAATTGTAAGGAATATCCCGACACTCATGCAATTCATAAATCATGCTAATGAATGAGTTAAACAAAAGCAAGCATAGAAACAAATGAATTACTCTAAAAATTAATGGAAAAGCATGTGGAATTTAAGAATAAATTCAAATACATGAGAGTTTACAAGGTTACATCATCCCCCAAAAACAAATAGAAATTAGTTCCCCATAGACATAGGGGAACTCTATGAATAATGGAAGAAAGAATGAAGATGAAAGCCTAAGAATCAGGAAAAGAGTGTATTGCTATGCTCTTCTTTACCAGGGATACAAAACTTAGAGCCCCAGGGTCCTTTAAACAGTGTCAGAGGCGTGCCAAAACAGGGCCTGACCCGCGAAAGTCGATGCCTGGGCGGTCCAGGAGGATGCCCATGCTGTCAGAACAACTCATGTAAGGCCTAGGCGTTGAAATTGGTTGCCCAAGCTTCGAGGCCCCGTCGCCCGAGCAGCGAAGGCCACCCCGGGCGATGGACGTCAATTTTGAACGCCCAAGCTTCGGCTCTGGTCGCCCGGGCTTTGTGTTTTTCCTCATTCAGGTGCCTTTTCACGCCATTCTGAGCTCCATCTTCTTGGCTTTTCATCTCTTCTTCCAGTATTACCTCGATCTCTGTCAAAATAAAGGGAATTAGTCAGAAAATCATTGAAATCAACCTCAACTCTCTTATTCACACAACTTAATGAAAAAGCATGAGTCCAAGCAGGTTTCTAAGTCAAAAAGGGTGCTTTTAGTATCAGGATCACATCACAAATAACGGTGTTTTAAACTGTTATCACATGGGAAACAAGAGGAAGGAACCAGAGAGGTTTTATTCTAATAAATTCCTTTCTAGAAGAGATGAGCAACACCATTGCCTTGTGCAAAACAGGAGGCTTTTGATGGAAAGGAAGGCGATGTGGTTAACAGACTTGGTGCCACAGTTTGGTGAGGAGATGGAAAGCAGGAATTGGGAGAAGTTGGCTACCTACCCTTCATCAGCTAATATTGCAGTGGTGCAAGAATGCCTTATGTTTAATTGTGATCACTACTTGTGGCAGTTGCTTGATGATGTTTGTGGAACCTTGAGTTAACCTTGTGAGATGTTCTGCCTTAGATTTTTATTGTGAATACTATCATGATAGATCACAGTTGACTTTGCCTGAATTTCTCTAAATAGAATCATTTGCTTACTTGTCACACATGATCAAGGCCATGTTTTTCTTCTACCTCAAAAAAGCCAATACAAACCTGTTGGACTTTAATGAAAGATGTTTTCCCTCTTTGAGCTGAATAGATTATTCATGTTTGCTGCAGGAGGATGGTTTAAAGTTTGGGAGAGTTTGTTTTGTAAGGGTGTATTAAGAAAAATAAAAAAATAGAAAAAATGAAAAAAAAAAGAAAAAGAAGAAAGAAAAAGAATTGAATGAAAGAAAGTTGGGATATGGATTGTTTAATCTCTTAGCTCAAGGTGGTTGTAATTTAAGTGAAGCAAAAGAGAAATCTATGTGCATGATATGGATTGTTTAATCTCTTAGCTCAAGGTGCTTTGTTATCCAGAAAAACCATGTTTCTTTCTTAGCCCAACCTCAATACAAGCCAATGAAAGTCCTTGTGATGCTGACTTGCTTGTGAATGTGTTTAATTTGGTTGAAATGAAGGGCAAAGTTGAGTTGTGTGACATTGTGATAGTAGAGTGATAGACACACACCCTTATACATATGAGCATTAGAGTGAGACACTATCTTTGGTGAGGATTGGTTCTACTTAATTCAGTAAAGCATTATGCCATGATTGTTGATCTCTTTTGAAGATGCGGCATTTGATTGATTGAATGTTTGATGAGTCTGTGAAAATATTTTTTTGTGTTATAGCCAGATACCTTTTGCTTGAGGACAAGCAAGGTTCTAAGTTTGGAGGAGTTGATAATGACATATTTTACCATGATTTCAGTGATAAATCAAGAGAAAATGTCAACCCTTTCTTAACTTTTTACCTTGTAAATCCTAGTTTTCTTTTAGTTTATTAAGTGGTTGTACCCCAAGTTTTAATGAGATATCTTATGCACTAATCCTTGCTTTCATGTGCTTAATGGAATCAGAAGATGTTTGTGCATCAAATGAAGGCATTGGAAACCAAGAAAAGCTAGAAGAGCAGCAAAAATGAAGAACAAAAAATCCCCCTCCTGGCCTGAGGGGGCTCGAGCGCCAGTGCATCAGTACCTCAGTTTGACAGTCGCGCGCCTGAGCGCCCCATTTTTGGGGGGCTTGAGCGCCAACTTTGCTAACATGGCAGATTTCCCCTATTTCACTTGGATGCACGAAGAGCTTTGGATCTTTTGCCACCCAAACGCGTTTTCTCTCTGTGGGAGCTCTTGGAGGCGAGCTTGGAGCTGTGGGAATAGTCCATCTTCATCCTTGGGTTCTCTTCTTTCTTCCATTTCCACCATTGTTGTAAGCTTGAGCTCTCCATTCATGGAGAGCTAGTTTCATTATTGTTGGGGGATTGTTGTAGCCACTAAACTTTTATGTAAATCACTTTGTTTTGAATGAATATATGCCTCTTTCATTGATTGTTAGTGTTTAATTCCTTCTCTTAATGCTTGTTGTGAAGTAGCTACCCATGACTTGATTTTAGGGTTTGCTTAATATTGGGAAATGTTGAGTAAACTCGGACTTAGGTTAAACACCTAAAGGAAATAATGTCTAGGGATAGAACTAGGACCTTTGGTTGTCTTAAAATCTTAGTTCTTAATGCGGGTGAACTTGTTAGGTTGCCAAGGGATTGGGATTTAATAAGTGAATATAATCTCTTTCTACCAAGGGATTGGGGATTGAGTAAATTAGTAGATTGACATTGACATATTAATGAAGAGGAAGTGATTTTATTTGCATAAGAGTGAAGTCGGTGAAAGCATACCCCCAACAATACCATTCCATCTCATTTCTAATCTTACCATTTCCAAGTGTTTGAGTGCTTAAGATCACTTTTATCATTTATGTTTTATAGTTACTTTAATTACACAAAAACTCATATAAAATGGAATCATTCTTTAGCTTAAATTAGTTAGTAACTATACGATAGTAAAGTAGTGACCGAGTCCCTTGGGAAACGATATTCGGTCTTACCGGTTTTACTACTTGAGCGATTTGGTGCACTTGCCAAAGTCTCAATAGTGTGCCTAGACGGCAGTTTTACAGGAATAGTGGTGGAGTAGTTATGCACATTAAGAGGGTTAATCTGACAGCTCTTGCACAATATTGGATGGCATTCTCACATGCCAATGTTCAACCATGCTCACATGTCTCAGATATAACTTTTTCCAGGCCATGTTCCTGCATTGTGTGCTTAGAGGACTAAATGCGAACATTGGCCAGATAATTGCAGATGAGATTAAGAGTTTTTCCTCCACTACAAATAATAGGGCACCTCTGGGACATCCTTCTCTTATCACACACCTGTGTCAGCAAGTTGGAGTGGATATTTCTATTCCACCACTGAAAGGTCATTGATGAAGCCTATTATAGCCAATACATTGGAGGAGAGGAACCAGCCCAGCCAGGACCTCAAAGACCTCCTAGAAGAAGAGTTCCACCACCACAGGCTCAGGGTCCAACTCATGATGCAGAGCCCTTTCAGATGAGGGACATGTACATGTCTTTTATGGAGTCCAGACTGGAGTCTATTCATAGAGGATAGGTTGTTACTGCGAGATGATCATAGGCATGTACGACACGCCTCCTGCACATAGGTGGACCATAGATGAATTTAACAATGTGGTGGCTTGGCCAAAGCAAATGCAAGGTAGTGGATCTGGAGCAGCTGAAGCTCCAGAGATGGAGGATGATGATGATAATGACAATTTTGAGGATGCTGAGGTTGGAGATGAGGAGGACTTTGATGATAGTATGGGATGAGGAACAGACATGGTATCTACTGATGGACGCCAACAACATTAGAACAAGATTTTTCTTTATCTTTTTGTTTTGTAATTTGAACTTATATTTGCTTCAGTTAAGTAGTGTAGGGTTAATGTATTTGGTCTGACATTATATCTGATGATGGTTTGATTGATATTGTTGCATGATGAGTGTTACTTAATGATGCCTGATATTGATTGATGTTGAGATTGCACTGAGAAATGCTTGAATGACTCTCTTAACTCAAGGATTTTGTGATCTAGAAAAACCAATTTTTCTTGTTAGCCCAACCACATTATAAGCCTTGAAAAAGTCCTTGTGATGACATATGTGTGTGATGATAATTGATTATGGTAAATTAAAGGCAATATTGTTTTATGTGCCATGTGGATAGTAGAGGGAAGGAGTGACCTCTTGAAACACTTGAGTGATTGAGTGAAACACCTTGTCTGGTGAGGAATGATTCCATGAATCCATGATTTTATCAGTGCTTAGCTAATTAATCATGTTGGTATCAGCGAGGTATGGTTTGAAGAGTATAGCGTAGCGGAATTAAACTTAGAGTAAGCGGAAAGCGTGTTTGGTCACCTTTTTAAAAGAAGTTGGTCCTTTTTCGAAAAACAATTTTCTTTCAGAAAATTTATCGAACAGTTTGTGTGCAGACAAAAGTAACAAGTGTAGGGAGTAGAAAAATCACACAAGTATTTTTATACTGGTTCGATTCAACAAAATCTACGTCCAGTCGTTAATCACTGAAAAGAGTGATTAACAGTTCCACTAAAAATATTTCATAGATTACAATAGAAAGTGAATGAGAACTGATAAAAATAAACCTTCCTTCGACGAACGAACTGGAAGAATGACACTCAGCCAACTCGATGAGAACCGCTCTGGCAATCGACCAACGATTCGCGAGCTTCTCCTATTCACGAGACCAGGCAGAGGACCTTGCTAACTCGAAGAGAGACTGCTCCGACTATCGACACACGATACGCGAGCCTCTCCTATTCACGAGACCAAGCAAGGGAACTTTTGAACAAGCTACTGAGAACTTCCTCTGACAAACAGTATTCTTCTGAGCTTTCAGTTCAAGAACGTTGCCTTTGAATTTCTCAAAAACCCTATATATAACCATCTGCTCTGAATATCAAAGGTCAAGTCCCAATTGCCATCAATAATCGATTATTTTAAGTGATAATCGATTATTTAGGTCCGTTATAGGTTTTTCAAAAATGTGATAATCGATTATATCAAATGATAATCGATTATTCCTTAAGGACTTGTGATAATCGATTGTTACTTGTTCGTAATCGATTATTCCAGTAGAAAATGCAAGGTTTACAATTTATTTAAGATTTTCCTACTACATTCAATTTCTACAAGTTGCTTTTTAAATAATTCTTCAAATAACACTTCTTGCAGCATCATCAAAACAATTCTTCAAGATTTACCAATACTCCTTATTGGTAACAGATCATTCATGAGAATAACATTTGTTGGATATATGTAGCTGTGTGAACACCATGATAAGCAATGAGAATGAAGACATGTGTGCATCTTAACTGAATTCTATTGATGGACAGATTTGAGTGATTACTTGTCTTGAAGGAAAAAGAGTTTTGAATGTGATTGAGCCACTGTGATGATTGATGAAAGACTGAGTTGCATTTTGTTTGCTTGAGGACAAACAAATTTTTAAGTTTGGGGCTGTGATAACGGTTCAAAAACCGTTATTTTAATACTTGAATTGGATGCAAAACCACACCCTTTATGACTTAGAATTAGCTTGAAATCATGCATTATGCTTAAGTTACGAAATAAGAGAGTCAAAGGTGGTTTTCTTGGTTTTATGCTTGGTTTTCTCATGATTTGGCAGGTTTTATCTGGAATTGAATGAAGGAAGTTGAAGTAGAGGAGTCTTGGACTCAAGAGAAGGTGAAAAAGTGAACAAATGAAGAACCGCAGCAACCGCTCAGAGCTAACCTAGCGTTGAGCGCCAACCTTTTGGAAGAAGCCTTTGGCCAACACCTAAGCGTCAACGCTGAGGGGAAATTAAGTGTCGCGCCCATCGCTGAGAGCCAGCTTCTTCAGATAGATACGATAAAATGCTTAAGCGCCAGCGTTTAGGGGAACCAAGGGTATCGTGCTCACCGTTGAACGGCGCCGCTCAGCGCTAGTCGTTTAGGCTGGGCCAGTTTTTGCTTTGTTTTAATGAACTATAAATAGATTTGTACGACCCTTAGAGGTCATCTTTTGGCAGAAAGGAGGCAGAAAGACCTTCTTCACCCCTTGGAGGCAGATTTTGGATGCGGGAGCTCCAACTTATCAAACCTAGGGTTTATCTTTTCATTCTATTCATTGTTTTCATCTAGTTTCACCATGTCTATGGTGAACTAAACCTCCATTGTTGTTGGTGAAACGATTTTATCCTATTGAAACTCTCATATATTGAATTGATGCTTTATTCATATGTTTTTGTTTTATTAATTGTTAGAATTTTTCCTCCATTATATTTGCATGCTTTGTTTAAGACATTATTCAATAAAATAATCTTTGATTTTATCTATATGGACACATGTGGGTAATCTAAACATGAGGGAATTCTCTCGGGAGAAATATTACCTAGACATAGGGATAGGAGGACAGATTGCCTTTAAGCTTCTGCGCGAATGTAATGCATGATCAATTGTTAGGGAGACTAGACATAGTAAACTAGTAATTAGGATAGCCTCTTTTCACCAAGACATTGGGATTAGGGTAAATTAGAAAGTGGCATTATAACATTAATGAAAAAGTAGAATTCGTACATATATGAGAGTGGATTAGGATAAGTCGGAAACCCCAAAAACACCATTCATCCATATCGTTCAATTGTCAATTGATCAATCTTTACATGTGCATGTTCAATTTTCGTTTTTGCATTCCAAACCCTAATTTTTGTTTTGTTAAGTCTTAACTAATCAACCAATCACATGAAAGTTTATGCCTATGAGTCTCTAGGGAAACGATACTTGGTCTTACCACTTATTATTACTAGATACGATTCGGTACAGTTGTCGGAGTCTTAACAATCATCCAATTTTCATCTCCAAGAGCATCTTCAATTCTTTTTGGTTCAATCTTGGACACATATGTGACATTCATGCATAACTGATTCAGTTGTCGTCTTATAGAGACTCCTCTCGAAATATCACCAATTACATTTCCTGTAGACACATTTTTGGGAACTTTCCATTCCTTAACTGATTTTATTCTAGGAGAGTCAATTAATCTTCAGAATTTTCTTCTTTTGGAACATTCACATTTTCTTCCTCTTCACTAGTAGAATTACCAGCTTCTATAGATTTTCTATTTTGTTCAGGATTTTTAGCCATTTCAACATATTCATCAAAAGCCACATGAATCGATTCTTCAACACACATAGTTCTTTTGTTATATACTCTATACGTTTTGCTTGTTAGTGAATATCCTATGAATATTGCTCCATCAGCCTTGGAGTCAAACTTGCCAAGATTTTCCTTTCCATTGCTGAGCACAAAACATTTACATCCAAAGACTCTTAGAGGAGAGATGTTTGGTTTTCTTCCTTTGAGTAGCTCATAAGGAGTTAACTTCAGTATAGATCTTATTACTGTTCTATTCAACACAGTAAGTTGTACTCATTGCATCTACACAAAAATACTTAGGCATGTTCCTCTCATTTTGCATTGTTCTGGCCAGCTCTTCTAGAACTTTGTTCTTTCTCTCAACCATTCCATTTTAATGAGGAGTTCTAGGTGGAAAGAAGTTGTGTGATATTCCCATTTCAACAAGGTATTCATCAAAGGCTTCATTTTTAAATTATTGTCGTGGTCATTTCTAATCGATTTAATTCTTAGTTCCATCTCGTTTTGAATATCAGCAGCAAACTTCTTGAATACTTTAAATGTGTCGCTTTTGACAGGAATAAAGAATCTCCATGTGAAGCGACAATAGTCATCAACTATTACAAGTCCGTAAGAGTTTCCACCTAGGCTTTTCACTCTTGAAGGTCCAAATAAGTCCATGTGCAGAAGCTGCAGAGGTCTAGAAGTTAACATCTCTCTTTTGTTCTTGAAGGACTGCCTTGTTTGTTTTCCCTTTTGACACGCATCACATAATCTCTCAGAAGCATAGCGAATGTTGGGAAGACCAATTATAAGATCCTTTGACACAAGCTTGTTGAGTTGAGCCATGTTGATATGAGCAAGTCTCTTGTGCCATAGTCAGGCATCATCTTCTTTAGTCATTAAGCAAACTACTGATTCGAATGATATTTCCTTGAAATCGATTACGTAGATATTGTTAAACCTTTTTCCCACAAGTAACAATTCGTCTGTTGAACCATTGTTGATCAAACAAAATTTAAGCTCAAAAGTAATCTTTAATCCTCTGTCATATAGCTGACTGATGTTGAGTCGATTGTGCTTTAACCCTTCAACAAGAAGAACACTTTTAATCTCATAAGATGAAGGAGTTTTGATTTTACCTATATCGATGATCTTTCCTTTGTTGTTGTCGCCATATGTCACAAGACCAGAACTCTTGTAAGAGATACTAGAGAATTTTGTAGGATCCCCTGTCATGTGGCTTGAGCATCCACTTGTAGATTGGAGCTTCCACATTCAAAATCCGCCTCCAAGGGGGTGAAGAGTGTGTTTCTGTGTCTCCTTCTGCCAAAAGATACATTTTGTAGGGCGTCTGGGTCTTTAAATAGATCATAAAAATAACAAAAAAATTGGCCTAGGCCCACAAAAATGGCGTTCAGTACTACAGTACCGCTCAATAGTGAGTGCGACACTCAACGGTGACGCTCAGGCGCAAAACAGTGAAAACTGGCAAAAATTAGCACTCAGCGGTGGTGCTCAACGCTACCTACGATACTGAAATTGCACTCTAGTTGACTTTTCAACATTCTGGTTGAATGGTTGACTTTTCTGGTTGAATGGTTGACTTTTCTAGTTGACTAGTTGATTTTTCTACACTCCAACCATTTGATACTTTAACTCTTCTTTCAATTCATAAAGCATATCCTCAACTCTCTTATTCACAAAATAAAGCAAAATCATGAGTCCAAGCAAGTTTCTAAGTCAAAAAAGGTGCATTAAGTATCAAATTTAAGCATAAAAGTAACAGTTTTTCAACTGTTATCAGCCAGAGGGCCATTTGCACAGAAACTTCAACTATACTCCTCAATTGGAACAACACTACTCCCTTTGGTGGTTAAAATAGGTCAAAATGGTCTTGCACTAGACCTGACTTGGGGGAAACCACCTAAGTGGACATTTTTTCCATATATTCAATGACCTAACATGTTCATTGGTGCAAGGAACACACCCATTCACATTGAACTCACTCACCTATTCAAAACAAATGGAAAAAGTCACAAACAAGAGACATAACCACCATGGGGAGTAGTGTTGTTCGAAATGGAGAGTATAATTGAAGTTTATGTACAAATGGCCCTCAAACATATGATAATTGATTACAAGACCTCTATAATCGATTTCCAAAGGTTAAAATAGGCCAGAATGGTCTTACACCTGACCTAACTTGGGGAAAACCACCTAAGTGGACATTTTTGCCATATATTCAATGGTCTAACGTGTTCATTGGTGTAGGAACACACCTATTCACATTGAACTCAGTGACTCATTCACAACAAATGGAAAAAGTCACAAATAATAGGCATAACCACCATGAGGAGTAGTGTTGTACCAGTTGGGGAGTATAGTTGAAGTTTTTGTACAAATTATCATCTAGCCTCTAATAATTGATTACAGGGGTCTTGTAATCAATTACTAGAGGCCAGAGGGCCATTTGTGCAGAAACTTCAACTATACTTCCCAACTGGATGAACAACACTCCTCATGAAGGGTTTTGCTATGCTTTTGGTCATTTTTTCCATATTTTTCGATGAGTGAGTGAGTTGAATGTGAATGGTTGTTTTTTAAGTGCAATGATGGTAAAATAATTTAACATTCGATGATGACCACATAGATTCATTATATTCCATTATTATTAACCTGATCATGTTCATTACAATGATACCATAATACATTAATCATAGAAAATAATACAGTCATCCTAAAAAATAATACAGTTATCCTTATTAAACACACATCCATTTCCTTGAATTTTACAAATTTTCCTCCTAGAAAAAACCCCACTAGAGTCTAGCTATCTAACTAATAACTCATTCAACAAATTTCTACCTAACTTAACATTGTCAAACAATTCTAAAAACAAAGTGAATGATGTCTTTGCAGTTAACTTCCTTTGCTCTGAGCTCAATCTTCCATTCAAAACATCAACATGCTTTGTTTTGAAAAATGACGCACATTCAATTGCATGAAAAATAAATCAATGATCAAAAGATAAAATGCAATGGAAATGGATAGATAAAAAATGCTAAAAGATATATCAAAATGGAATAAGGAAAAAGGGGAAAGGAAAAAGGAGTAACGGAAAAAGGAAACAGACAATACAAAGGAAAAAGAAAAAGAAGGAGACAACGAGAAAACGACAGGAACGAAACTAGGGATGAAAGGGACAAATGAGCTTCAATGGAAAGCAAGAACTGAGAACTAAAGAAACTATATCGAGTTTTTATTTTCTCTTCTCCACCTCTAGCTACTCAGGGGTAGGTCATGAGGGGAAGTTATAAACTTTTTTTTCATGGGTACTTATATTGGGCTTTGGCGTCTATCATAAGAATATGAATTTATATTGTTCTCCCCACCAATTATCCTCTAAAGAGAGAAAGGTATAAAGGGAAAGGCTTTCAATTTATTTTTTTTAAATGCATATATTTTATTTCAGTTGGGGCAATGCCCAATCTGAGAATTTATTTAGGTTTCTTAGTTAACATGTTGAACTAGGAAAAAGTCTTTTTAACAACTTTTTTTTTATAACTTTTTGACAACGCATACTTGGCAGTATATGATTGGTCTGTTTCAAATATTTTTTTAAAGATAAATTCAAACATACCAATAAAATGATCACACGTGTCATGTCAAAAAGTTGTTAAAAAAGAGTTGTCCTAGTATCCTTATGGCTTAAGAGAAGCATATTGAAGAAGGTGGAAGTCACGCTCGAACTTGGCCATGTCATGCTCCTCCATGTTTACAAGCGCTTCAATCCCTTCACCATCTCTCGTATCCATCAAAACAACGCTATTCTTCACCGGACACTCGCTAGTGGTGACCCACGACGGTTTCCCCCACCCAAAATCCGCCTCGTACATCGGAAACCTGCACCAACTCGCGCAACACACAAAACTCCCACCCTCCGGAACCCTGGTAGCCTGCTTCAGACACTCCGTGATGAACCTCGAGTCCTTCTTCTTCCCTCCAAACTTCTTCCCACACGTCTCACAGAACTCGCTCAACCCTTCTCTCATTTTCAGCACCAACTCCTGCAGCTCCGCCTCTTCCCCCAGGTTGGATACGAAGAGGAACCAAACCAGATTCCCCAAGCTTTTTCCAGGAAGGGGAGGAACTGTTCTGTTGCGGAGGTTCACGGCGGTTCGGAACGCCGTCGTTTTGAAAGTCAACCCTAGCGATGAAACCGCGCGCTTGTAGATCAACGCGCTCACAACTTCCACGCGCGTGGGGTTGTGCACGTTGCCGGAGGAGGACACCATGGCTTTGAGCGAGTCGATCTTAGCAGCCTCGAACACAAACCTTCGGCAAACGGTGTCGTTTTTCACGAAGGCAGCTTCCGGAAAAACGGGCAAGTCTTCTTGCGGGAAAAATGAAGCCCCGGGAACAGGGAAGGGTAATGATGACAGCAACTCTGCTTGTTCTTCTTCTTGGTTTTGGTTTTGGTAATGGCGGCTGAAAGTGGCCCAGTCATTGATGAAGTTGCAGAGTGTGGCGGCGTCGGCAACTTTGTGACACATGCAGACGCTTATGGCGATTCCTCCGCATGCAAAACAGTTTATCTGAATGGCTACAATGGTTGAAGAAGCTGTTTCCATGGGGTTCCACTGTAGTTGATCTGGGAACAGAGGGTCGAAGGATTCATGCTTGGGATTGTGGAGGACCGATGAAAGGTTGCATGTGAAGGTTGTGACGAGAAAGGACACACCTTGGTCGTTGCATTCGATGGAAAGTTGGTCTCTGAGCTTCCCCGCGAAGGGGTAGTATCGTGACAGAAGATGGGATAAGGATTTCTTGAGCGTTGAGATTTTGGAAGCTTGGTGGTTCTTGGAATGGTGGTTTGCAGAGTAGAACAGAAGTATTGGGATGTAGTTGCGGAAAACGATGTGGTCGATGAAGCAGAGTGGGTAGATTTTTAGGTGTGGAGGAGTTGGTGTGGAGGGTTTGATGGTTTCTCTCGATATTAACTTCATTTTTTCCATGCTTTCAACTCTCACTAATCACTCTTCTATTCATCACACATTAATATCCACTTGCAAATTCACTAATTACTAATCATCAATCGTTAAGTATATTTTTTTTTACTTTCTTTAATGTCATTATTATCAACTAGTCTTTTCATATGCACAATGGAGCATCAGCGAGGTGTTAATTATCTTACAAACAAGACAAGCACATCCGATATAAGGTAATAGTAAATTTCTTAATATACTCAAATATAATATTTTATTACAATTAAAATACATAGTATATATATAATATAACAATTTAGTCAATGATAGTGCTAGATTGTTAATGTTTAAAATCCAGCCGGCCTTCTTACGTACATGTAATATAAACAATTAAGACACTATTAAGATAAAAATAAGAAATATACTTTGCGACTCTCAAAAACAAAAATACTTGACAACCTATTTTGATAATATAATAACTTACTAATATCTTATAAATAAAAAATCCATACTATATACAAACATTATAAAGGAGATTCACTATTGGGTACTTGTTTTTCGATTTTATCCTTAATAAGTTTTAAATTAAAATAATTAATTTATCAATTGTCTATTTTTTATTTGACTGTTTAATTTTAAATTAACTAAATTTTTAACTGAAATAATTATTTATAATAAAAAATACCTATAAAATAAATAAAAATATCTTTTATTATAAAATTTATTTATATTTATTTTTATAATTATAATTTTATTATTTTTTGTAAAACAAATGTGAAGACAACGTGTGTTTCAAGTAATTGTTTTGTTCTTGTGTGAAGGTAATAAAACAACAGAAGAAGAATACCGCTAGCACTAGAAATTCACAAGAAAGCATCTTTCTTTCTGTCTTTATTGATTCAATAGTAAACCCAATTGTCTACTTCACCTTACTTAAATGTGCCAAGATATACAGGAAGAGATAAGTGAATCCATCCAACATATATTATAAATTATAAATATATACAAAGAGAAGTAATATAGGAAGCAGCACTCTTGGTCCAATCAACTAGAGGATCAGACACTTAAATGATCGTTTATTTAAAAAAAAAAAGACAATTTTGAATGGTATTTATTTAATGAGTGCAATCTTTTAAAATATTACTAACTCAATGATGTGAATCACATTTACAAAAGGACTAATTGGAAATCTTTAGGGTTAGAACTTTGAAAAAAATTTCAAAATTTAGTAAAAATTGGGAAAGAAAACTTTCAAAACGTTAATATCTTGAGTTAAAGAACTCTGATTTGGGTGTTTCTTAAACAGTGCGAAAGATCACGTTTTAAACTACAAATTAAGCTCAAGAAACACTCAATTTGGATATGTAGACCGCAAGTTATGACCATGAGATAAACACTCAACTTGGATATGTAGACCGCAAGTTATGACTATGAGATAAACTGAACAGAAATAGAGATTTTATAAATGGAGAAGAAGAAAGAACAACGAAGAAACAAAGATAATGTGAAGGAAACGACCACTCTTCCATAGGAAGCAACACACAAAGGATGGAAAGTCTTTTGATACTGCCAAGGGTTCTTGAATCACTCAAGAACTTAGGAGAATCGCTCTCACTAAGATATAAGGGCTAAAATCCTAATTTTATTTGCATAAAATTTGATGAAAATAGTTAATCTTGGTGGCAATCTATGGAGCAACTCTCTTGCCAACACACCCTCACCATCATATGTAACAGCAAATAACTCCATGTGTTATGTTTCATTTTCTTAAAAACTTTTTTTTTTCATCAGCGAACTAGATGCATAATAAAGCACTACAAACAAGCTTCCTTTTCAAACATAGGACTTGGTGTATTATTTCATTCATATGCCTATCATTTTCTTCCTGTAAAATGACATCACAAACAATACAAGAAAAATCATTAACAAATAAATTTTTCATCACTAGTGCAATCAGGGGAAACGACACCGGTTGTTTTTGCCCTTTGGCACCGGTTCCCGAATCGAGGCATATACAGGCGAGGCAAAAAGTCTTGAATTTGATGCCTCAGTTTGCAACCGAGGCAAAAAGGTTGAAGATTTTGCTTCGGTTCATTTTCAACCAGTGTAGTATGTTTGTTTTTTTTTTTTTTTTGCAACACTTTAGGCCTCGGTTCCCTCTAAACCGAGGCAATATGCCCACCTCTACTACCTCGGTTGAGACCTGAACCGAGGCAGTAGGGTCTTTTTTTCTTCTTCTTTCGCCAGACTTTATGCTTCGGTTGGGGAGTGAACCAATGTCGTAGAGTGGTTTTCTGCCTCGGTTGGGACCTGAACCAAGGCAGTAGGGTCTTTTTTTTTTCTTCTTTCGCCAGAATTTATGCTTCGGTTGGGGCCTGAACTGATTCCGTAGAGTGGTTTTCTGCTTCGGTTATGGCCACAACCGAGGCATATTCCCCTATTTTTTTTTAAAGACTAGGTCTGCTTCTGCAACATTCCCAACTGCAGAAACAGACTTGCATATAATTTTACAGCCAGAATAGTCCAGAATAATCCAAAAGCGTATATTTTAAATGAAAATTATATTAAAACATAAATACATTCAATGTAATCATAAATCAACTTCTTAAAGCATAAATCAATCCAATGTGATTATAAATCAACTTTGAAACATAAATCAAACTAATGTACTAAGGCATAAAACAACTTAGAAGCATAAACTTTGAATTTACTATATCCTAATATCGACTACATACTATTATATAATTGAATTATATATTTAGCCAGTGCTTTCCTCATGAGTTTAAGTGTTTGCTCTGGAATTGGAGCAGTCACATTGAATCTCTGCATAAAACACAATGATTTCAATTAGTGTATATGAAATATAAACTATAGAGAAAATAAATTTCAAACTTAAATATTACCGTGTGCCATCCACTGGTGTAATATGCACGAATAATGGTAATCATCCAAGACATGACGTAGTAACCACATTCATATGACCCTGTTTGTCTATTACACTACAATTTATCATCATAATTATAAAATGTTAAGTAACACCATTGAAATAGTACAAAATGTAATAAAGTATGGACTAAAATACCAAACTTTATAGGGAACCCATATACATTATTGAACCCCTTCTTGTTACTGATATCAAACATATACCTGAAATGAGACGATGTGATATAAGTAACATGATAAGAAAGAATTATATAAAAAAGTTTTCATAAACTTACATCATTGATGAAGGTTGAAAAACAGTTATTTTCATATGTCATTTTAGACCAAATTACGCCTTTTACTACTTGGAATGAGCTTAGAATCAAGCAAAACTCAATAAATGAGTCTGTAGAGAGTCAAAAGTTGTTTTTAGCGATATTATGCTTGTTTTGCATTGCTTTGTAGCATTTCTGAGAAAATGAAGAATGAAGTTGAAGATAAAGGTCGTAGACTCAAAAAAAGAGAAGAAAATTGAAGATTTGAAGAGTCGACGCACCGCCTGGCGGCAACTTACACCGCTGGGCAGTTTTGAGGGAAACCGCCGGGCGGTAGACCCCTACCATCGGGCCGTAGTGCGATTTGTGGGAAACCGCCGGGCACTACACTTATACCGCCGGGCGGTTGTCTGCTGGGCTTAGGCCTGTTTTCTGTTGCGCTCTTCACCTATATATAGCCCTATTGCGAGTGTAGATGCATTCTTTTGACAGAAGGGGGCGGCTAGACCTAATTTCACTCTCTGGAGAGGATCTCTTGGATGCTTAGGCTCCTTTTCATCTTTTCTAGGGTTTGTTTTTCCATTCTTCATCCATTTTTCATCTAGTTTCACCATGACTATGGTGAATTAAACCCTATTGTTGTTGGGGGAAACAATGTAATCTTTTGATACTCTCTTTTATTGAAACTCTTGATTATTTATATGGTTTCCATATGTTTTGATTGTTAATTGTTGGGTTCTCATCTATGCTTAATGCCTTTATCGTTTAACTCATTCGATAACTGACGTTTGTCTTTATTGATACGGGGACGTACAGTAATGTCATGAACTGGTGAGTAATTNCTTGATTNTGNAATANCACCTAGGGATAGGGGTANGANGATCAATTGCNTTTAACTTCTGCTCTATAATGTTGTATTAATTGCTAGGGGAGGCTAGGGATAGCAAGCCAGTAATTAGTATTAGGCTCTTTTCGCCGAGGGATCGGGTTAAGGGTAGGCTAAGAAAGTTGCATGACAATTAATTAATCAAGCTAATAATTCAAGAGGAGTAAATAAGAGAGAGCGGATTAGATGAAATTGTAAACCCCCGACAACTCCATTCATCCATTGTTTTCTTCTTGTCATTTGAATCAATCTCTTTTACATGTTTATATTTTATTTGCACATCCAATTAATTAATTTTTATTTTCAAGTCTTATTATTTTAATTCACGCGAACGATAAGGCCTTTCGAGTCTCTTGGAAAAACGATACTTGGTCTTACCATTTTTATTACTTGAATGATTTGGTACGCTTGCCAATCCGTTAGCAATCATCCACAGCTGAATGAATGTAATATTAAATTCTCCCCTCCCCGACGCAAGCTCTCTAACATCTTGCTGATAAAGTACAATGGGATCTGATCTTCTCTTCCAAAAGTAGTAGAATCCCATTGTACAATCATCAGCTCATTTAAAATCATGTTAGCAAGCTCATCTAATGCACTAAGAGGGTCGTCCTTAGATAAATGAGACTTCTTTGGTGTAAGACTTCCCTCTTGACCTCTTTGCTGTTACATGAAAAAATGGTTATGACGTCAATAAGAAGTCACTACAAGAAAAATTGTTGTTACATACGGCCAAAATCCGTATATTACCTCCAAAATTCGTATATAAAGTGGTGTTGTATACAGATTACATACGGCCAAAAATCCATATATAATAGGGGCGTAGGTAAGGTTATATACGGATTATCCGTATGTAATTTTTGTATATAATTATATACGGAAAAATTTGTATATAACATCCGTATATAATTATATACGGAAAAATCCGTATGTAATATCTGTATATAATTTACATACGAAAAAATCCGTATATAACTCTATAGTTTTATAAAAAAAATATAGAAAAATTCTTCCATAGACCTAGACAAAAAAAGTAGCTTGCAAAGAAAGAAAAATATATAATTATCAGTTTGAATCTTGTAAAAATTATATAAGTATTAACATCAACGAGAAAAATACATCGTTTGTCGGTAGAAGTCGTAAAAGGTCAAAACAGATTGCCCACATAATATCAGTACAAGCAACTGAATAATTATAATAACCTGAATATTATCGCTAAATAATTCCTCAACAGAGAGATACTCTTCAAAAAGGAATTGAACAATTATATGGGCATGGCTCTCTTGTCCAACCTTATAAGACTTTACAAGACTCAGAAGAGGTTCAACTAGTCTTTCTTGGGCTCCTTTTTCTTTCTCGGGACAGGAAGAAAGATGAGCCTGCAATGTAAAACATGCCTCATAAATTATTCACATTTAAAGGGGAAAAATCAAAATGAAGGAAAGGTGGATTGCCAGAACAGCCAAGCACTTTTGTTGAAGGAAAAAAAAAAGAAGCAGCATGGTATCTCTTTACCTCATTTTTTAGATCTTTGGGAAGACAAGTTGCCAGAACAACTAAGCACTCTTGCCATTGAAGGAAAGGCAACTCAGGACTATCAAGACAATTAAGCAAACTTTGCACAACCTGAGATAGTTGTTTAGCTTGTTAACAAGACAAACATACATATATATGTCTCAATAATAATCTTCGGATAGTATCTGCATCTGCTTCAAAAGGTGAAAAATGTGAATCATCATAGTTAAATTATATTCCATATTCTTAAATAGTACAAGTATTTTTAAGCATCACTTTCACACTCTGAAGCACTCTATGACATTGGACTAACAATAAAACTTCAAATGTTAATTAATGCCAAGATATTAGTGACAGGTTCAAGTTTAATGATAATTTAAAGCAAAACCAATTTTGAAAGAATAATCTTTAATGATGCTCTCTAAGATACAAGTGACATATTCAAGTTTATATCAATAGCAATTATTAAAAACACTATTGTAGAACATTGTTGCTAAACAATCGAAAAATAAGGTTTAAGATTTTTGCCCTTCCTTGCTTCTGTTGTGTCACTCAGTTTATTTTTTCTTGTTCCCTTTGTTGAATAGCTTTTTGTCACCTAAAATCTCAACAAACTTAAATTCTCCACTAATGTAGTATAGGAGCAACCTAGGGTCTATTCCGTGGACTTGGTTCTTTGTTATGATGACAACACATTTTTAATAACACATGCATTGTTGATGTGTTACATGTTCTATTACTTATTGATTGATATCTTGTTGAACATGTTTTTGTAGTAAGAAATTAACAGAATATTAAAATTTGAAATTAAAGTTGGAAGAAAGCTTCGTTGGAATTGACTTCATGACTACCATTACAGTAACTTATTTGAACAATATAATTTGCGTCAAACATTAACATCACAGTATCTTGGTTTAATCCCTTAAAACAAGTTCTAAAGAATTATGCTCAACTATTAATTCCTTAAGTAATTAAACATAAACTTTGCATTAAGATCTGATGTTTACCAATGACCAGAAGAATTGAAACTATTTCTAGCATCGTTCCTTCTGGTTGTTTTTCTTACGTTCATACTCAAATGTACTTCCCAGTACAATTTGAATATATTAAGTATATCATACTTCCGTATAATGAAAAGTAAAACAAGACAAGCATATGAACACAACTTATATTGAACAGGAAAAATTACATCAAGTGTCAGCCATTACAATCAATTTCAACGAATAGAAATTCAGCCTATCCTAGACATCACAAACGTACTCATTTTAGCATGTCCTTGCATAATGTGCAGTCTTGATGTCTTGAGAGGTCTCCTGATGGTCTCCTATTCTTCTCCAAAGCAGTTCTCTATTTTTCGTATGTTAGAAGATCGTTTCTTCCTGTCTGTCACGTCGTTTAAGAGCCAGTTAATTTCACTAAACTTCATTAATTCGCTCAGTGCACAAGTGTGTGTTGATGAAGGTTGAAAAACAGTTATTTTCATATGTCATTTTAGACCTAATTACACCCTTTACTACTTGGAATGAGCTTAGAATCAAGCAAAACTCAATAGATAAAATGAAGAATGGAGTTGAAGATAAAGGTCGTAGACTCAAGAAAAGAGAAGAAAATTGAAGATTTGAAGAGTTGACGCACCGCCCGGCGGAAACTTCCACTGCTGGGCGGCCCAGGGCGAGCAGTAGACAGTGGCGTTGGCGCTGGGCGGTTCTGAGGGAAACCGTCGGGCGGTGACGATTGCTGCCGGGCGGTCTGGAGGATTATGGGAAACCGTCGGGCGGCACACTTAAACCGTCGGTCGGTGGTTCGTTGGGCTTGGGCCTGTTTTCTGCTGCGCTCCTCACCTATATATACCCCTATTTCGAGTTCAGAGTTATTCTTTTGACAAGGGAGGATGACCAGACCTAATTTTGCTCTCTAGAGAGGATCTCTTGGATGCTTAGGCTCCTTTTCATCTTTTCTACGGTTTGCTCTTCCATTCTCCTTTCATTTTTCATCTAGTTTCACCATGTCTATGGTGAACTAAACCCTATTGTTGTTGGGGGAAACAATGTAATCTTTTGATACTCTCTTTTATTGAAA
>NC_028357.1:20534470-20541444 GCF_000741045.1 Vigna radiata var. radiata
CGGGGACTCGAGGTTTATTTTTCTAGTAGTGTGAATTAATTGAATTTGACTTGGTTGTAATTATTTTTGTTTTAATTTTTGTTAATTGCGTTTTATTTTATTTTTCAGTAAAAGTGCTTTTAGGGTGTGTTTCTTGTGTATGCAGGAAACGATACATACTAGAAGCAAGAAAAACCAGCAACCTCTATTACAAGGTCTACCATACGAGAGGAGAAAGAGACGTTCTTCACGTGAGAGATCTCCTTCTCCAGAAGTTATTTTGCAGTCCTCGCTTGAGACTTTTGCACCAGATCTTGAGGAGATGGCCAACCAACCTCCTCCTAGACGTACTTTGGGGGACGCAGCAAATGTAGTAGGCCCCTTGAACTTCAACAGCATAGCGGTTCCAGATGACAACACAACCAACATGGTGATGAGTCTGGCGCTCATCCAGTTAGTCCAAAACAACGAATTCCATGAACTGTCAAATGAAAATCCTTACAAGCATTTGACCTCTTTGGAAACGCAAAGGATTGGTTGCATTCTTTCCCTGAAGGAAATTTCAGGACTTGGGAGGCTGTAGTACATCAATTTGTTTCTAAATTCTTTCCTCCTGCAAGGATCTGTCAAGGGAGGCTGGAGATTTCTGCATTTAAACAAAGAAGAGAAGAAACTTTTGGAAGGGCATGGAATATATTGAAAGGCTTGTTAAGAAAGACCCCAGTCCATGGGTTCGATAAGACTTCATATTTGCTTGCTTTTCTTGGAGGTTTGTGCCTTCAGTCCAAGATGATGTTAGATGCCTCAACTGGAGGCAGTATTTGTAAGAAGACTGAAGATGAAGCTTACGATTTGATAGAACTTATGGCTGACAACGAAGCAGCACATGACACGCATGTTGATGTTATTCAGGAACTCGCAATGATTCAAAATGACGTGATAACACAACAGTTGGAGGAAGTGACAAGAAGACTTGCTGATTTATCACAGACAGCTATAGAAACTCCAAAGGCCCCATAAATATTTCATTTCAACCCTATTCAGAGAAGTACAAAATCCGAAGAAATTTTCCAGCGAATTTTGAAGAAAAACGTTTGTGTTGTTGACTGTGTGGAGAAAGGTAGGAGAGAGGAGGCTTGTGAAATTGTTACTAGAAGTGGAAGAATTGTAAAAGAAAGAGAGGTTGATAAACAGGAAAGTATAGAAGAAGAAAAGAATCAAAAGGAGGACGAGAAAGAAAAAAATCTGTGGAATGAGAAACAGAAAGAAGAAGTTGAGAAGTTCAAGGAGAAGGAGTATGAAAAACCTTTACCATATCCAAAAATATATTCCAGAAAAGAGAAACAAAGACAATTTGATTGTTTCATGGAAATTTTCAAGAAATTGGAAATAACCATTCCATTCTCTGAGGCACTCCAGCAGATACCCTCTTATTCAAAGTTTTTGAAAGAAATTATTATGAAAAAGAGAAGATATGCCGAGAAAGAAACAGTTGAAGTAGAAGGAAATTGCAGTGCTATCATTCAACGATCATTACCTCCTAAATCATTCGATCCAGGGAGCTTCACTATTCCTTGTGCTATTGGAGAGCTAGAGGTTGGGAAAGCTTTGATCGATTTAGGAGCCAGTATAAATCTGATGCCTCTGACTATGTTTAAAAAGTTAAAAGGGGTAGAGCTCAAACAAACNAGAATGGTTCTTCAATTAGCTGACAGATCCCTCAAATATCCTTATGGAATTGCTGAAGATGTNATTGTCAAGGTTGATAAATTCTTGTTTCCAGTGGANNTTGTTGTTATGGAGATGGAAGAAAATGGGGATGCACCTTTAATTCTTGGGCGACCGTTCATGAAAACTGCCAGAATTGTTATTGATGTGGAAAAAGGGAAGCTTAAGGTCCAAGTGCAAGATGAAGAGGTGAACTTTGATGTTTTCCAAGCTATGTCACATCCTAAAGACGACAATTCATGTTTCCAGATGGACTTGGTGGAGGAAATCTGTATGAGACAAGAGAATAGAGTTCGTAACATATCCATGTTAGAAAGAACTTTGACTAACGAATGTGAGGATCTGAACGAGGAGGAGGATAAGTTCCATCAGAAATGTATACAGGAACTGGAAGCAGCAAAAGACGTTTCACCAGAAAAAGCACTGTTTGAACAGATGGATTACACAGAAAAAGCTGCAGACAGTAAGATTGAACTGAAGGAATTGCCAACACACCTGAAGTATGTGTTCTTGGAAGATAACGAAAGAAAGCCTGTCATTATTAGTGCTTCATTATCTCAAGAGGAAGAAAGAAAATTGGTGGAAATTCTCAAAGAAAACAAAGGTGTCATCGGTTGGTCAATTATTGATCTCAAGGGTATAAGTCCGACTTATTGTATGCATAGAATTCTTATGGAAGACGATTATAAGCCCGTTTCTCCACCACAAAGGAGACTTAACACTGTCATGAAAGAAGTTGTGAGAAAGGAGGTATTGAAGCTGTTAGAAGCAAGAATTATTTATCCAATCTCTGATAGCAAATGGGTGAGCCCAGTTCAAGTGGTTCCAAAGAAAGGAGGAATGATTGTTATTCACAATGAAAAAAATGAGCTTATTCCGACAAGCACAGTCACAGGGTGGCGGATGTGCATTGACTATAGGAGATTAAATACAGTCACCCGGAAAGATCATTTTCCTTTACCTTTCATGGATCAGATGTTGGAAAGATTAGCGGGGCAAGCTTATTATTGCTTTCTTGATGGATATTCTGGATACAATCAAATTGTGGTGGACCCTGAAGATCAAGAGAAAACAGCATTTACCTGTCCCTTTGGTGTATTTGCCTACAGAAAAACTCCATTTGGACTATGCAATGCTCCTGCGACTTTTCAGAGGTGTATGCAATCAATCTTTGCGGATTTTCTGGAAAAAAGCATTGAAGCCTTTATGGACGATTTTTCAGTTTTTGGAGATACTTTTCACAGATGCTTGTCTAATTTGGATGCAATTATCAAAAGATGTGTTCAAACAAATCTTGTTTTGAATTGGGAAAAATGTCATTTTAAGGTTACAGAAGGTATTGTGCTAGGCCACAAAATTTCGGCCAGGGGAATTGAAGTTGATAAAGCAAAGGTTGAGGTGATTGAAAAACTCCCACCACCAACAAATGTTAAAGGAGTCCGAAGTTTCCTTGGTCATGCAGGATTCTATCGACGTTTTATTAAGGATTTTTCAAAGGTTGCAAAGCCTTTAAGTAATCTGCTTGCTAAAGAGACGCCATTTGTGATGAGTCCAGAATGTTTGCAAGCTTTTGACAGTTTGAAGTAGAGACTAATTTCTGCCCCAGTGGTTGTGGCGCCTGATTGGGATAAAGAGTTTGAACTTATGTGTGATGCTAGCGACTATGTTATAGGTGTTGTGCTGGGACAGAGAAGAAGAAAGGTTTTCCATGCTATTTATTATGCTAGCAAAGTACTGAATGAGGCTCAATTGAATTATGCCACCACAGAAAAAGAATTCTTGGCCATAGTGTACTCGTTGGAGAAATTCAGATCATATCTCGTTGGATCTAAGGTGATCATTTATACAGATCATGCAGCTATAAAGTATTTACTAACGAAACCTGATTCGAAGCCAAGATTGATTAGATGGGTACTTTTGCTACAAGAATTTGATGTAGAAATTCGTGACAAAAAGGGGAGTGAAAATGTGATTGCTGATCATTTATCCCGGTTAGTCAATGAAGAAGTGACGAGTAAGGAGAAAGAAATCTGGGAATCTTTTTCAGATGAAGCTCTTTTGTATATTCAGCAAAGACTGTGGTTTGTTGATCTAGCCAACTTCAAAGCTGCAGGTGTTATTCCGGAAGGATTCAATTGGCAACAGAAAAAGAAGTTCTTACATGATGCCAAACAATTCATTTGGGATGACCCATATTTGTTTAAGATAGGAGCAGACAATTTGCTGAGAAGATGTGTCACTGAAGCAGAAGCAGAAGACATTTTGTGGCATTGTCACAATTCTCCTTATGCAGGTCATTATAATGGAGAACGCACTGCCGCAAAATTTTTACAAGCAGGATTTTATTGGCCGACTTTGTTTAAAGATGCTCATAATCATGCTCGAAGCTGCGACAAATGCTAGAGGACACGGACCATCTCAAGGAGGCATGAGATGCCACTACAGGGCATTTTGGAAGTTGAAGTCTTTGATTGTTGGGGTATTGACTTTATGGGACCCTTTCCTCCGTCATTCAATAATGAATATATCTTGGTAGCTGTAGATTATGTGAGTAAGTCGGTCGAAGCTGTTGCATGTTCTAAAAATGATGCTAACACCGTGATCAAATTCTTAAAAAGACAAATCTTTTCACGTTTTGGAACTCCCAGGATCCTCATTAGTGATGAGGGACTCCCACTTCTGTAATGCTCAGCTAGCTAAGGTACTTAAACATTATGGGTGAAACATAAGGTAGTTGCACCTTATCATTCGAAGACGAATGGTCAAGCTGAAGTTTCTAACAGGGAAATCAAAAGAATTTTAGAAAAGATTGTCATGTTTTCAAGAAAAGATTGGTCACAGAAGTTAGACGATGCTCTCTGGGCATATAGAACGGCCATGAAAACGTCTATGGGGTTATCTCCTTTTCAGTTAGACTATGGAAAAGTGTGTCATTTTCCAGTTGAAATGGAACACAAAGCTTGGTGGGCGTTAAAATTTTTGAATTTTGACCCTGAGAAGGCTCAAGGGAAACGAGGCAACCAACTACTAGAACTTGAAGAAATGCGGTTGCATGCTTACGAGTCATCTAGGACCTACAAAGATAAAGTGAAGTTTTATCATGACAAGAAGTTGATTAAGAGAACTTTCCATCCAGGAGATTTGGTTCTATTATTCAACTCGCGGCTAAAGTTATTCCCCGGGAAACTGAAATCAAAATGGTCGGGACCTTTTGTGGTGAAACGTGTATTCCAGAGTGGAGCAATGGAATTAGAATCTTCGACTGAAGATGATCAGCAACGGAGTTGGATCGTGAATGGCCAAAGACTCAAACACTATGTAGGAGGAGATGTGGAGCAATTTGCCTCAGTCATGTTGTTGGTTGATCCATGAGGTTTGGGTCAGGCTCGTGACGTTAAACAAGCGCTACTAGGAGGCAACCTAGAATTTCTTCTTACACTTTTGCATTTTAAATTCTTAGAATAGGTTGAATTTTAATTTTGGTGTGTATTCTTGGCTTTAATACTTGTTCTGAAAATGTTTAACTGACTAATGTGCATGATGGATCTATTTGATGATTATTTGATGTGGATAAGAATTGAGTTGCAATGCATGTTAATATTCTGTGAAATAGATGTGTGATGAATTATGATTGTGGTTTTGATGCTAAGCAGGATGCATGATTGAATTTTGTGTGAGATTTTGAGCTCCAGAGTTTTTATTGTTGTATACATTGTTCACAGGGAAACATGAATGATATTGCCTTAATCTTGATGATTGATTGAATTACTTGTAAATGTCATATGATCAAGGCCATTTTTGAGAACCCTTCTCTAGCCAAATTTTCACCCAAAATGCTTGAAAATNTTATACCCTTTTTGAACCTTAGCCTTAAACAGGATGTGAACCCTTGTCTTTAATTTCTTTACCTTGAGTTGGGATGAGCTTAAATGTATGCGATGAAAAGGTTCAAGTTTGGGGTTGTATGAGGGAAAATTGAGAAAAGCAAATGAAAAGCATTGAGCTCAAATGTTGTGAAAAGAAAAATTCATGAGAAAAAGAAAAGAAAAGAAGAAAAGCATGAAGAAGAGCTCAGTGAAAAAGAAAAAGAAAAAGGGGAAAAAGTTGGGAATAAGTGAGATTGGTGAGGAAGAGAGTTGTGCTAAATTATTGAATATTTTGAAAGCTCTCCTAACTCAAGGACTTTGTATTTCGGAAAAACCAATTTTTCTTGTTAGCCCAACCTCATTACAAGCCTTGAAAAAGTCCTTTTGATGCCATTTGCATGAAAAGATGTTGATTGTTTGAGATGAATGGCAATTTTGTTTTATGTGACTTGTGAACAATAGAGAGTGGAGTGTAACCTTAAACACTTAAGTGATTGAGTGAAACACTTGCTTGATATGAACTGTTAATTTTCATGAGTGCATTTTTGCTCATTGGATTGGTCATTCATAAAATATAACATTTGTTGTGCAATCTCTGGATTGAAAGCATGCATGCATCTTATCTTGGAGTTCACTGAGGATATTGAATTGAGTAGTTTTGTCATGTACTTTGGGATTGTTGAAACATTGGATGGAAGAAGATAAAGCCAAGTTTTGTTTTGTTTTGTTTTGTTTTGTTTTGTTTGCTTGAGGACAAGAAAAGTTCTAAGTTTGGGGTGTTGATGAAGGTTGAAAAACAGTTATTTTCATATGTCATTCTAGACCTAATTACGCCCTTTACTACTNGGAATGAGCTTAGAATCAAGCAAAACTCAATAAATGAGTCTGTAGAGAGTCGAAAGTTGTTTTTAGCGATATTATGCTTGTTTTGCATTGTTTTGTAGCTATTTTGTGAAAATGAAGAATGGAGCTGAAGATAAAGGTCGTAGACTCAAGAAAAGAGAAGAAAATTGAAGATTTGAAGAGTCGACGCACCGCCCGGCGGCACTTACACCATTGGGCGACCCAGGGCGAGGAGTAGACAGTGGCGTTGGCGCTGGGCGGTTCTAAGGGAAACCCCCGGGCGGTGACGATTGCCGTCGGGCGGTTTGGAGGATTATGGGAAACTGTCGGGCGGCACACTTAAACCGCCGGGCGGTGGTCCGTTGGGCCTGGGCCTGTTTTCTAATGCGCTCCTCACCTATAAATACCCCTACTGCGAGTTCAGAGTCATTCTTTTGACAGGGGAGGACGACCAGACCTAATTGTGCTCTCTAGAGAGGATCTCTTGGATGCTTAGGCTCCTTTTCATCTTTTCTAGGGTTTGCTTTTCCATTCTTCTTCCATTTTTCATCTAGTTTC
>NC_028357.1:20541894-20548244 GCF_000741045.1 Vigna radiata var. radiata
CTTTTCGCCGAGGGATCGGGTTAAGGGTAGGCTAAGAAAGTCGCATAACAATTAATTAATCAAACTAATAATTCAAGAGGAATAGATAAGAGAGAGCGGATTAGATGAAATTGTAAATCCCCAACAACTCCATTCATCCATTGTTTTCTTTTGTCAATTGAATCAATCTCTTTTGCATGTTAATATTTTTGTTCTCAAATCAATTTATTAATTTTTATTTTCAAGTCTTATTATTTTAATTCACGTGAACGAGAAAGCCTTTCGAGTCTCTTGGAAAGAACCATATTGGGTTACTCCAATTATATTACTTGAACGATTTGGTACGCTTGCCAATCCGTCAACATGGGTGCGCTATGCGAATTTCATTTTCTGGTTGCACTTCAATTGTTGCGATTCGCTCAGTGCACAGAGCCTTGGTGCGCTATGCGAACTTTCAATTTGCACTCTTTTAACTGGTGATATTCACTTAGCGCACAAATACTGGTACGCTGTGCGATTTTCTTCTACTGGCTCTGCGAATTTGCTTGCGCTCTGCGATAATTGGCTGACAGCTTCCACTTTATACATCTTTTCCTGAACAATAATTTACGTAACAATCTACTTCCTATTACAACTTTTCACTGAGTAAAAACATGAATAATTACAATATTGAGATAATTTATAAGTGTAAAAACATTTGTTTTTCACACTTATTAGAGACCCCCTTCACTTTTGCTATCAAAACGTTGTGTTTCACTTACTCAGGAAAAAAGGCTTTAGCCCATTCATTTCAACAGCGCTAGCCCATTTCTTGTCATGGCTCAATCTTATCAGCAGCTTTAGAACACCAAAACGCACAGTTCATTAAACTCTAGCAGGCTTCAACTCATCAATAGCCCAATAGCTTGGCAGCAGCGGTCCAATTCAATAGTGGCCTAATTCTTGCTTTACCTCAATGCATTATGAAACTGCGTTTCATTAATCCTCCAAAAAAACTTCAACCCATCTCAACAAAAAGAAAAGAAATTAGGAAAAAAATAACAACAAAATTTTTTTATTTTGTTATAAAAAAATTCTATTTATTTAAAACTATTATTTATCATTTAAAAACACAAAATTAACACTATTTTAACAAAAATCTAAAATTAAAGAAAAAATACTAAACTAACCTAATTCTACAAAATTAGAAACTAAAAATACTTTCTAAACACACAAAAATAGGAAAAAATATGGAGACTTATCACCCTTCCCTGCTTTTATTTTATCACTCAACCTAAAGCAAGAAATTTATAGTATCGTTCTTGGTGCGTATCTGACACATCCTCTGGTTTGTAAATCGAACACTGTTGGTGGCACAGAGCTCGTTCTAGTTGTAAATCCAACACTGTCTGGTGGTGGCACAAAGGGCATAGCACGAGCACCACAAAGTTGTTAGGCAAACGCATAACGAAGTAAAGAAGCAAAATACGAAACAATAAAACCTCATTTAACCATAAGGGTAACACTGTAATTTCAATTTTTTAGCGGGTACAGATAATGTAATACTCGAACCCAGCCCGTTTATAAAAAGTTATTAAAATATCCAATACCTGCAACCCGCCGATAGTAAATACCCGCGGGTACCAACTATCTGTCACGGATTTTATCCGCGGATATTCGCGGGCACAGACTTTTTTGCCATCCGTAGTGAGAACCCTCATGTTAGGGATGGGTGAGAACAAAAGAGGTAGAGGAGCTCTAGGCCTTAAGGGATGCTTAACTAGAACATTGAAGACTAGTGCACGTGCGAAGAGGCTAATTGGTGGAAATTTAAGAGGTTGATCGAAGGGCTAAAAGCATGGCTTGTGAGTAGAGCAAACAGAGACCGTTGGATCAAGAAGGAGTGTCGAAGGTTTCCCATTCCTCCTTCCCTTTTTCTTTCCTTGTGTTCTTGTAGAGAGGTTCAACATACACACATAGATCTCCACACTAGTAAGATATTGTCCGCTTTGGGCCAAGTCCTCACAGATTTGCTTTTGGTACCACTCTAAAAGGCCTTTTACCAATGGAGGTATCTTATGTGTATATAAACACATGTTCATCTCTTATCTTTTCTGATGTGAGACTTTGTTTGTACCCAACATCCTCCCTCAAACAAAGGACTATGGTTCTCCACCTCCACATCCTCAAGTACATTATGGTCATCACTTCTCTTTCACAATCCATGGTTAAATATTGAGCATTTCTTGCTCTCCATCTCTCATGATCTATCATTATGGTTCTCCACCTCCACATCCTCGAGTACACTATGGTCATCACTTCTCTTTCACAATCCATGGTCAAACACTGAGCATTTCTTGCTCTCGATCTCTCATGATCTATCTGCTATCTGCCACCTGCCAAGGCTTCACCTTATCATGGAGGGTCGTACTCGTTTGAGTCTGGTGACCAGACCTGAACCAGGGTCTGATACCATTTGTAGAGAGGTTCAACATACACATATAGATCTCCACACTCGTAAGATATTGTCCGCTTTGGGCAAAGTCCTCACGGATTTGCTTTTGGTACCACTCCAAAAGGCCTCTTACCGATGGAGGTATCTTATGTGTATATAAACGTATGTCCATCTCTTATCTTATCTGATGTGGGACTTTGTTTGTACCCAACAATTCTTACCCTATATAAGAGGGTTGTAAATAGATTTCTAGGTGTGTCGTAATGAAGGATGACAGACTCCACGAGAGAGACGAGAGATCTGAGTTCGCTAGGTTTAGGGTTTATGCGTTTTTCGTAGGGAAGATTTTGGATTCTTTGGTTGTTGATCGTGGCTCACGGTGGTGATAGTCCTTGATTGTCTCGATTGCGCTTTTCTCGATGATTTTTCCTTGTAATTTCAATTGCCTTTCACCAAATTTCAATTTTAATGCGTTTGTTCTATTTCTGGTTTATCATTTCAGTTTTGTTTTATACTCAATGCAATTTCTATGCATTCTTTTGGTTTAATTGTGAATTTTAGATTGTTGAATGTTTTGGATACTGTTAATTGGAGTTTGTTCTGAATTTTAATGTTTGATAAATTGGTTTTTTACATTCTACGCTTTCTGATTGATATTGTTTTGTTTTAGTGTTTAGATTTTCATTCTAAAGTCATTTTCGTTCATACATAGGTCATATGCTTTGGTATTTCATTTTGTTCACTCTTAGGTGATTTTTTAGGTTTAATTATGTTAAGATTAACATTTCATCCCTAGATTTGGTTAAATGTCATAAGTTTAATTTGAATCTGCTCTATTTTGATGAATAAGTGAATGTTACTCACTTTAGGTTCTAAATTGGAACTAAAAACCCCAAAGTGGGCATATTTTGTACATATGTATTCTTGGATGGTAACTAATCACTTGTTACACTACTCTTTGCAAGTTTAATTCAAATTTGTGATGTTTAATCAATGATTCTGTTGTGCTCATTAGTTTATGTGTTTTTGTTAAATTGATTTCAGTCTTAAAGGGTACTTCCATGTTTCGTTTTATGTTATATTATGGAAAATGTTTCTTTGACAACGGGAATTTGACAAGCTGGCTTGGTCTCATTGGTTGTCTTAATTTAATTTTTAAAATAGATATAATTTAAGTTGGAGGGTATTATTGGAAGAATTTAGGACAGTGAAACCTGTTGGCGCTTTAGGATCTATTCTCTATTCTCCCCTTCAGTGCTCTCTCTCCATTCTTCCCTTCAGTGCTCTCTCTCAAAAACCGCCGTATGCTCTCTCCGAAAATCTCTCTCAAAAAACGTTGAGTGCTCTCTATCAAAAACAAAGCCATTGCACGCAAGCTCTATCGAAGTCCCCTTTTCTTTGTGGTTGGGTCGACGTTTCTCTATCCGCCATTGTTGAGGGTGAGGGGAAGTTTGGCTTTGTGCAACCGTTGGAGTGTTTTGTCGAAAGAGAGGTTTTTTCGATATCTTTATTGTGCGTTTAGTTGTTGTGTTCGCTGCCTTTATTTTGCGTTTATTTTGCCTGAAGGTGTTGGGTGCGGTGGTGAAGAACTGTGAAAGGATAGGTTTTTTTGCTGTTCAGTATATGTCCATCGTTTATTGGTTTATAATCGAAAGGTAAAACGTATTCCCACACTTTCTAGATAGTTTTTTTGTTGTATTCACGAGTACTTGAATGTCCTCTGTCATTGGTTATCGTATTTTACGTTCGGATTAGCTTAAGGTTTTAGTGGAAAAAAAAATCTCTCTCTCCCTTTTTGTACAGAATTGTTTTTGGAATGGAACCTTCCGTTGGCAATAAGTTTCGGCTTGGTCGTAAGATCGGTAGCGGATCGTTTGGAGATATCTATTTAGGTTGCTTTAATTTACTTTCTAATTATTAAATTTTTTATTTATTGTTTATAATTTTATGTGTTGTTGATGATGATGGTGATGATGCTGGACGATAAAGGTTTTTCATTTTATTTTATTTTGTAGGTACTAACATTCAAAATAATGAAGAGGTTGTAGTTCTTGTAAGTGCTTTCAACTAATTGAGTTTTAGATTATATAGGACTTTGAATTTGAGTGATTTTATATTTAAAATATGAAGGAGAGGACAATTTGTAAGTTTTATAGCCATGAGTTGTGTGAAACTGGTTTCGAAAAGGGGTTTCATGTTGAACTTACTATTATATAACATCATTCCTGATATGTTCTCTACATGAATTGTGTTGGTAATTTTGGACTCTGTTTTTCTTTGGTAATTCTAGTGTTTTTATTGCTCAGCTTATTATCTTTTTTCTCTTACCCCTTCACATGTTCCTGTTCTTTGCTCTTCTGCTCTTTTTGATTAGGAAAATGTCAAGACAAAGCATCTTCAGTTGCTATACGAATTCAAGTAATTAGGTAATGAAGGATCGCATATGTACAAGTAAATTATACAGAAAAAGGTTTACTAGGCGACATCCTTCTTCCATGATTTAGTTTTGTCACTGTTAAAGATGAATTCATATGTAGTTTTTAAAAGTCCTATTATTAATTAATATAACATTCTTTATTATTTATATTAATTTTATTNTGGAATTGTTTCTGGTTTTTTACTTTTTGCTATAAAAAAATTAAAAGAAAAACTACTACAGGTGATTTGGTTGTGGCATTTGGCCTTATGGTTGAATCATATGGATGCTTGATGAGAGGGGTACTTATCGTTTTCACATATCAGTTGTGGAACAGAAGAATATATAGTTGTTTGTTATAAAGAATAGAATTATGGGTTGCTAGTTTTGACCCTTTATATGGTTTTATTCTAATNATTCATGGCTGAATCAATCATTTAGACACCTTTTGCTATATGAACCTCAGTTGCTATATGAATCTTAGTTGCTAACAATAATTACTTGATAGATATGGTCTTCAATNAGAAATGACCAAAATCTTAATATATAAAAAAAATGTTTAAAATAACTAACTCTGATGCATCTTACAGGGAATGGTAATCGGCCTACTTTTCTTGCTAGGGTGTTGGAAGCTCTTACCCAAAAGTTCAAATTGCATGAAGATTTTTTCTTACAGCTTATGAAAATTTGGACATATCTTCCTTTGTCATTTGACATGATGTAGTCTATATATACTCTGTAGTATTCATTCAAGTTTCTTAAGTTTGTTGGATGTGTGAGATGTGTAGTTACACTTTATCATGTTTCTTATTGATCAAAGCATAACTGGTTTATGTTGTGGACAGGTGATGGTGAAGAATGTCACAAGATTGTTTTCAACCAAGCCAATAGTAACAATAAATGGAAAGTTTTCAGGGCCCACCATCTATGCTAGGGAAGATGACATTGTTTTAGTGAAGGTGATTAACTATGTGAAATACAATGTTAGCACAAATGAAGTTGATCGTTATGGATGAAGTTGAAGATTTAGATGTAATAACACATTCTAAAGATGGATGAAGCTGAAGATTTTGGATGGAATAACACATTAAAGAGTTCAAATATGATGATTATAATATTTTTCCTTCTTTTTTCAATCTTATGTATTTTTTTATATTTACATTGTAATTGTTAATGAATGTACTTTATCTTAAATCATCAATAAAATTAAATTTGGTTCATTTTTGTCTATTTTACACATTTATATATTTTATTTCTTTCTTATTATAAAAACCGATTTAATTAAATTAAGAAATTACAAATGTAGGTGGATACTTACAAAAAAAAAAGAGATTTCAAATCTCTACAAAATAATAATCACTAATAGAAGAGGTTAAAATCCTCCACAAAAAAACCTCTGCAGTATAAATTACTGGTTGTTTTTGAAGACCAACAACTGCTTAGGGGTTTGTTAGGGTATTTCATCCAAGTGCTTGTGTGAGGAAAAGGGACTTTGTGACTTATGTGCCCGTGTAATCGATT
>NC_028357.1:20551375-20558454 GCF_000741045.1 Vigna radiata var. radiata
TTGTTAGGGTATTTCATCCAAGTGCTTGTGTGAGGAAAAGGGACTTTGTGACTTATGTGCCCGTGTAATCGATTACAGACAGGCTGTAATCGCTTACCAGTGCCTCTGTACCAAAAGTCCAACGCTGCTCCCTGGCTCTGGTAGAGGGGGCTCCCTAGTGTGTTGTGTGTACTGACTTGGTTAAAATTTAAGTTATGAATTTGAGATTAATGGTTGTTTTTGAGGACCAACAACTGCTTAGGGGTTTGTTAGGGTATTTCATCCAAGTGCTTGTATGAGGAAGAGGGACTTTGTGACTTACACCCAAGCGAAATGTAGAACTCACGATACTAACCCAACAAAATCCATCAACGTCCACACATATTGCTCACCAATTCAACGCCTTAGAAAAATGGACACACCGAGAACAGCTGCAAAGGAACACGAAAACCTAAAATGGATAGAGAGAGCTTCAGAGAAAAAGCAAAACCTAAAATGGAGAGAGATACGTGCTTCGAAGGAGAAAGTTTGAGTAAAATGATTGAGGGTGTTTTTGGAATAACACAAAGTCACCTTTTTCACATCAGTTTTTTAATTTGAAAAATAAATTAAAGTGAGCCAATAGAATGCTGACATGTGACGTTGGCAAATCGTTGTCAAAAATTGGTTGTCAACGTATCGCGATCCTTATATTATATGGATGCACCACTATAGATCTGGTGTCTCGTAGTTGCTTGTAGATTAGTGGTGTACCATTATAGATCTGGTAGCTTGTCATCGCAAATTTAATGGTCGTCATTACAAATATAGTAGTCATTGTTGCAAATACAGTGGATCTTAGAACAAATTTCTGACCATGAATCCTAACCTTTATTACACCCCAACAACTCCTAGCGTCTTGCATTTCACCATCATTTCTAGGAATTCGAGCAACAAAATAACATTGTCTTTGGTAATTTAAGATGATATAGCTTCATGTACAAACACTCTGTGGACAACTTTAGAGACGAGTAATTTTTTTTTTTAAATATTAAAATCGATTGTAAGTTAACCCATGTAAAATATTTTTAATTCATTCTATCCATGTAGTATTTCTTAAGCAATTGATGCACTATATTATTTTTGCAATAATGTTAGTATAGAATTGAGAAATTTTTTTGTATGCTTGCTCTAACAATTTCCGATTGTTTTTTTTTATTTGTTTTATTTATTATTTATTGGTTTTTATTAAAAACAGTTGAAATTTATTTAATTGACTAATTTTAATAAAAATACTTTTTTGTAATTATATTGGATAATTTAAAGATATTTATTAATAATATGAATAATTAGAAAATTTAATAGAATAAAACTAGAATAAATAATTTATTATTATTATATAATATAATATTGTAATTTTTAATATTAAGATTTTAGTTAATTTATTGAATATAGTTATTTATATAAATAGAATGAATAGTTGAAATTTTTAATAGAATAAAACTAAAAGAAATTCTATAATTTTGAAATAATAATACAAATTTCAATAAAATGAGAAAATAAATATTACAAAATAATACGTCACTCTATATGGATAATTTCTCCCATTGTAACCTTTGTGACAACAATATTGCAAAGTGGAAAGAAGAGATGTCCTATAAACCATTGATAGTAATCAGAAAACTAATATATTCTACAATTCTTCAAAGGAAGATTATTCTGTTCTGATTATAGTCATATTGGAAGTTCGTTGCGTGAACTTATTGTATTAAATTTTCCAGTTATTCATTATATTAATATAAATAACTATATTCAATTAAATTAATTAAATTCTTAATATTTAAAACTAAAACATTATATTATATAACAACAAAATATTTATTCTTGTTTCATTCTATTAAATTTTTTAATTATTCATTTAATTAATATAAATAAAATATTCAATTAAATTAACTAAAATCTTAATATTAAAAACTACAACATTATTATATAAAATAATAAAGTACCTATTCTGTTAAAATTTTTAATTATTCATTCTATTAATATAAATGACTGTAACTTATTCAATCAAATTAACTAAAATCTTAATATTAAAACCTACAACATTATTATATAATAATAAAGTATTTATTCTATTAAAATTTTCAATTATTCACTCAATTAATAAAATAACTTATAAATTATTCAAATAAAAAGTAAAAATTACAGTATTATTACAATAAAGTATTTTTATTAAAATTATTCAATTGAATAAATTTTAATTCTTTTAAAGAAAAAAAATAATAAATAGAATAAAATTAAAAAAAAAAAAGTATAAATTGTCATAGGAAGCACTACTTATATAGAAAAATACCAAAAATTTCTTAACATTGAATTTGTCATACAAAGTTTGACTTTAGTACGAGTAAAAAAAAATCACGTGAAGTTATTATACCAAACATGATGGCATATATGGTTAAGCATATTCAAAAAGAGTTGGATTCATATGTAGAAGATGAGCCTAGACTCTTTCTCTTGGGGCATCTTAGGTCATCATGAAGCTTCTAATAGATAAGAATAATTTTGGGTCTTATATCACGGGCCAAGTAGTTTAGGATTTATTTGGACTTTATATTATGGACCTAATAGTGTAGGATTTATTTTGGGCCTTGTATTTTGAGCCAAATAAACTTGGGTGTTGCTCCCTCCACCTCTCTGTTTGCTTCTTCCACCTCCCCAACTTTCTACATTTTTATTTTAATTACAAAAATAACCTTTTCTTTTACCTTTTTTAACCTTTATACTTTTTTTATTTTTTTACTTATTTACCAAACCCTACTTTCACTCTTTGTTCACACTTTCACCCCCTCCTCCAAAATTTGAGATCCATCTTTTCTTCTTTACCTTCGTGACACTCATTGTCTTTGTGAAACTTCTAATTTAAACTCTACCTTTGCTCTCAGTCCTGATGCGCGGTACGTTGTGTGGTGCAAATCTTTGTTCGTTCTTAAACGGATATCAACATCCGTTAAAGGACAAACGAATGTTGACTTTCGTTCACGGATGTTGACATTCGTTTAAGAGGTGTACGGAAGTTGAAATCCGCGGAAGAGTTATTATTTTATCTCTCTTCTGGCTTCCTATTCCCATAATCATTGTCACTCAATGGGACATTGTACTCATTCCTACTACACTGAAAAGTTGGTGGACTTCTCCTGTCCTCTGCACCATAGAGATTCAAGTTGTTGTTAGAGTTGAGATCAGCAACAGCTTCAACTTCAAGGATAGAGCAAGCTTTGGTGACACAAGCTGGAAGAGAAACAGGTTGAGTGCTCTTCCGATGAAAGTTCTGGATATCTTCAAAAAGTAATGAAGCGTAAGACTGCGGAGGATTCAATAGAGCTTCAGGATTGAGGTCTAAGTCCCGCGACCACCTTGAAGATCTGCTTCTTGTTAATGTATGGGGTTTTGGGTTGTCCAATCCTAGTGGTACCATTGTTTTCACCACAACGTTATCAGTAATTGAAGACTGCACTTTGATATCTCCATCTTGTTGCACCTTTGTCTTGCAATTTACAGTCATGTCTTTGTTCAATGCAGTTCTGCTGCTATTTGTTCTCTGCAGTGAGGATAAACTTATAACTCACATTAATCACATCTATAAGTTTAATCTATTTCTAAACATGAAAGATGAGAGATGAAAGGTGAAATGTCTAATCTCTAAAGCTGAAAAATATTTAGCTGATATTTCATCAATCTGCACTAGTTTGACAGATAATTCATTATTTCAAAAATAAATAAATGACTATTGTTGTAAGTAATTATTTTGGCTGATGTTTAAAATTTAATGAAAAATAAACTGTGCAACAACAGCATAATGGACACATTTTTTTAGGTACCTTTTTGATAGAAAATGGGAACCATGGAATGAAATAGATGATATTTAGTATCATATTGTGAGAAGATATACTGAAAAGATGAATGTATAATTGAAAATAATTGAAAGAATTTTTAATGATAATATGGTATTAAGTTAAAGATATAATAAATTAATGTATTTTAATTTAGAGTCAGTGAATTAAATTACATTATATATTTATTCTTCCTCGTTCATTATCTTGTTAAAAATAAAGTAAATGACATGTAGTTATTCATGTGAGTAAAGAAAAGTATAATTAAAAAGGTTTTCAATAAGATTTTTTTAAAATTTTTATTATATATTTTCAATGGGGTTTTATTATCTTATATCATCATCAAAGAAAAAATTTATCAAATACTCCTGCTAAGAGCTTACAAATAGAGTTAATAGTACTTGAATAGCCTCTGTTTCAAATTCCTTTTTGGGTTTGTTTTGAACCCTGCTACTGTTATTGTTGGCTGCTGAATGTGGAAAAGCAAGGGAGTTAGGTTCAATCTCATTCAATGGATTTCTTTTGTAGGGTGATTGTTCTGCTTTCCTTGAAGAGCTGCGACTAAGGGATGGCAGCTGCTGATTCTCGTTGAATGCTTTATTAGCATTTGTTGCATTCCCATTTGCTCTTGCAGGAGACTAAGACGCGGTGAGGCAACCCCAACATTTCTCTTCACTATTATCCTCTTGATGCCAGTGGTTGCTGCAGATTCTCCACCACCACCATTGTTGTTACTCTTATCCATCACTAGTGATGAAACAGTAGCAGGCACTAAAACCATTTTCCCAGGCCTAGAACTAGGGTTGCTATTGTTTCTTGCGATGGCCGGTGTGTTCTCTGATGACATTCTTCTAGGAGATCTACTAACTCTCCTCTCTCGGCTACTGGAACGTTGTTGTTGCTCTCTTTCCCTGCTTAGTGTTCTTCTTCTTCTTTCCTGAGAAGAAGGTCTTGGACTAGGTGACTGGCGGTGCCGAGCCCGTATTGGGAATAATGGATAAAATAAGGATGTCAATCTCCCGGATATTAACATTCGTTTGTCTCTTTAACGGATGTTAAAATCCGTACTTGTTTAAATATTATCAAAGGGTAAAAAAGACATACGTTTAAATATTCAAAGGGTAAAAAAGATATGGGGAGGTGGAGGGAGCATTACGTGGAGGTGTAGGGAGTAACATCCAATAGGCTTTTAACCACTCAAGTCAAATAAGGACTAAGGCCTAATGTTGACCAAAGTGGGACACAAATTTGGCTTAGTTGACCAAGGAGTCAAAGTTTTAATCTAACTTGGTGGGCAAGGAGGAGCGGGTCGTTCATGCCACGCATCCTCCTCCTTTTGGAGAGTTTTTCCTTCTAGTTAGTGGTCACATCTCACTCTAGAAATAGAGAGGATTCTCCAAAAGTAGTGGCCACATGTCTCCCTCTTATTGGAGAGGATTTTCGCCACTTGTCATTCTTCTAATGGAAAGAATTTTCTCCTTGCTCTCCAAGTTTTAAACAATTTTTTAATGATTAATATTTTTCTAACCAATAACTTTATTTTGATCACTTAAATTTTTCACGATTAGATTCTCAAACGAACCATCGGTTCCTTAAACCCTTTATTGGAATGAACATTCATTCCCCTTATACCTCAATTAAGGACCTTGTTCCTACCACATCCAAGAGTCTCATATTGCTTAGGAATTAAGACCAAAGGCATTTTAAATATTATTTCCTCTTTCCACCTTGTGAGACACACTTTAAGGACAAAACTGCGATGGAGCACAAGCTCCAAAGTGGCCAATACCTCAGATGAAGGGTGATTAACCCTAATGATGTCACTCGACACACTTAGGATCAGAACATTTAACCTTAGATAAAGGGTGATTGACCCTAAATAGACGGACTTGGGATTGGAAATTAGTGTCCACTGTGGGGTTGATAACGAGGTTCTAAGATAAACTATTGGTCCCTTAACCCTCTATTGGATGAATAATCATTCCTCTTAGACCTTAACTGAGGGGCTTATTCTTACCATGCCCAATAGTCCTACATTGCTTAGGAGTCAAGGCTAAATACAGTTTAAATACTCCTACCTTCTTCCATTCTCTTATGCACCTTTTAAGGAAAAAACTATGAGGGAGCACAAACTCGACAATATCTTAGATGAGGAGCGATTGACCCTAACAATGTCATTCGATGGACTAAGGATCGAAACATTAGCACCCACAGTGGGTCGAAAAAAAGGTTATAAAGACAACTCATCGATTCCCTTAAGCCCTTCATTGAGGATGAACCCTTATTCCCCTTAAACCTTGAATAGGGTAAGGCTAGGCAAAATTAATCTAATTGCACTGAACTATGGATTATCTATACTATATTCTACTAGAAAAGCTAAATTATTTCCAAAAAAAACTAAATTGTATCATTTTGTAGTTCAGTTTAAAACAATTGAACCTTTTATATTTATAGTTTAGTTAACTACTTTGCATAAACATTTATTCATTCATTATTTATGAGATTTCACTGTTACATTTTTTAGGGATTTCCTCATTATGATATCAACATCCCCATTGTTAAAGCCAAGCGATGTTGCCTTTCAAGTTTGCAAATTCAGCTTTGAACCATTATTATTTGTGTTCAATGGATTCTTTACTAGCGTCAACGTGTTGATGTTGTATTGTCTTATGACTTTCGCTCTCTTTGTAGAGTTGTGCAATGACCACAGGGAGATAATTGAGAAAATAAACCAAAATATTCAAATTCTACATTTTACAAGACTTGAAAGTAGGTCATTGGTATATAAAAATTTAGATATCACCAAATTGTCAATGTTCTTGTTCATACAGATTTTTTTGTTGGAACTTTGATTTTATATGCTACTATAAACTTAGGTTTTGTTTGTCAATAAGGTGATTCATAGCGATCTAATCACACCTTTTACCATGGAATTTGGAATTTTGAAATTTTGTTTTTATGTATATCTTTTATGGGTTATGGGTATTGTTAACAATGCCTTTATTATTTATGAATTAGCTACAAAGTATATGGATTTCAATCCAAAACCTAAACTACATAAGGTTAACAAACCACTTTATTGATAATTGATGAGTGGTTATTTCTTGAACTATATTTAGTTTATTGCACTTAAATAAACCAGGGAATTGTGTTTAATTGTCTGTTATTTCCCCGTTTTCCGAATTCTGCTTAATTTGGTCGGAAATTTGTAATTGTGCTAATTTGGGTTTT
>NC_028357.1:20560044-20589454 GCF_000741045.1 Vigna radiata var. radiata
GATAATTGTTTGTTGAAATGTTGGGTTTAGCACTTTATTTTACCTTGATGTTTTCTAACTTACCAGTTGAGTTTAATGTCCATTCATTTTAATTTAGTTATTCGTATTCACAAAAACACTTTTCAAAACCCCCCCTTTTTGTGTTAGACTTGACTCTGAACCACAGTTGGTCCTTGAGAGACGACCTAGGGGTCATTCCCTAGCATTATACTGTATTTCTAATTTGCAATTAAATTTGTATGGGCCGCGACACCCATCAATAATGACTGGAAACTTCAAAAGAAAATTTTGAATTTTTCTCAAACAATGAGACATTCAGGAGAACTCATATCTAAACATGTTGAGGCTTATTTGAATAATTGGGAGTTGAAGCGAGTCCTTAGTATCATTATGGATAATGCTACAACAAATGATGTTGGGGTCCAATACCTCAAAACAATGATGTTATCATGGAATTGTCTTGTCTTAAAGGGAGAATATGTTTGTATATATTGTTGTGCTCATATATTAAGTTTGATTATGAAGGATGGCTTAAAAGAGATCAAAGATTCAATTTCAAAACTTCAGAGTGGAGCTAAATATATGAAATCTTCTCTAGCTATATTTGTTAGATTCAAGGCATGTGTTGAACAAGAGGAATTTATTATAATGGTATTGTTTGTCTTGAAGTTGAAACCAGGTGGAATTCAAATTATTTAATATTAAAGGAAGGCTTGAAGTACACAGATGCCTTTGTCTTGTTAGATATGCAAGATAAGAATTTTGGTGTTAAAATGGCCAAAAGTAATGATGGTGCACCATTAGAATAACATTGAGAATATGCGAGGTCTGTTCTAACATTTTTAAAGATGTTTTATGACTCTATCATACACATTTTTTGTTCTTCTTATGTCACAAGTCATATGTATATGAATGAAGTGTTAAAAATTAGTAAAAAGATTCAACAATACTTTGAGAGTAATGATGACGAAAGATAAGGATGACAATAAGGATGCATTAGGAATTGGTAAAAAGATTTGTCAATATTCTAAGAGTAGTAATGTAAACATAAGATTAATGACAATGAGAACGAAGGATAAGTATGACAAACATTCAAAAAATCCTCATAGAATTAATATTTTATTAGTGACTATTTTTGTGTTTGATTCTAAAAGTAGGTTAGATTTTTTTAATTACTTTATTGAGTCTTTTATTGTCTAGTAATATGTTATAATGAGATTACAAGTTCTCTGTGTTCAATTGATACTAAAATAAATTAGGATTAAGGTTTGTCGAGTGAATCTTTAAGAATTTATGAGTAACTTAGAGAACATACATGATTCGGGGGTTAAATAAATGGATTAAGTAAAGATTTTCTCTTAAATCAATTATGAAATAGTATCAACAATGTATCTTCATTATATTTTAGAATTTAATCTGGTTGTAATGTAGTAATGAACTAGTTACGTCATTATATATGTTTTGGGTAATACGGTGAGAATACATGGGTAAATTGACTATTGTCCTATAGTACTACCAAAGTATTGGTAGTAATTGGTAATGAATTTGCTGGATCAAATATTGGTAATAGTTGGTATATTCATATTTTATTTTCAATTTACCTTTTAAATATACTTCTTTAAATAAAAAATAGTGAAAACACAAGCGAAAAATAATGAAAACATGTGCATTATGCGGAGGTGTATTCATTTTTTTTATGATAACATAATAATGAAATTATATTATTATAATTATATATATATATATATATATATATATGTTTTATTAGATATTTTTATTTATTTTGTAGATAATTTCTTTATTATAAAATCTATTTTAATTTTAGAAAATGATTAAATTTAAAAAAATAGTCAAATAAAAAACGGTTAAATTATAAAAAAAAATATTTAAAATAGATAATTAAAGATAAAATTGGAAAAAAATGTATATAAAAAAGTAGAATTATCTTTGTATAATAGATTAGTATAGATAACTATTTCACCAATTTTATTCTTTTTTCAAATTAATTTAACCCTTTTTCTTTCTAAAATTTAACTATTTTTCAAACAAAAATATATTATAATAAAAAACCTCATCGAAAGGAAATTAAAAGTTACCTAAGAGAAATTGTAAAAATTATTTAAATTTACTTTTATAATTATAATAATAATAATTTTACTATTTTTTGTTTTCTTAAAAAAGTGAAAATTAAATAATTAATAATAATAATTAATAAAGAATAAGTATTTTAAAATTATGCTAACACAAAAATAATAAAACAATAATATTGATAATTAATATAAACATAAAATATCACTAAATTATTAAACTTATCATAAATTTATAGTGTGTGTATATATATTATTTTAAGATGTTTTAGAACAAAAATGTAAATTAGAATTGGTTTAATACCTATTTGGTCCCTCCTTTTGTAGGCTTTGTTTAAAGTTGTCATCCTTTTTTTCAAAAGTTCACAAACATCTTATATTTTACAAAAACAGTTCAAGTGAGTCCTTTTTACTTACGACGTTAAAAAGTTAACGGTAGAGTTGCTTCCTTGGCCAAAATTAAATGACATGTCCAATTAGACTTCTTTTTCTTCTTTAATACGCTGCTTCCCAAACCCTAATCTCCTTTTCCCATTTCTGTGTTCAACGTTGAGGCATTAGAAGCTTATGAATCCACTTCCCAACAACTAGGAAGAAAAAGCTAATCCCTAGCATATTTGTTGAGATGAGCAGACTACAGTTTCTTGAAATTTCTGTGGAAAATAATGATGATTTGTTTGATCAACTTTATTCTCTTGCTAAAGAGCTTCAATTTTTGGAAACTGAACCTAGATTTCTTTACCAATTGAATCATCACGCACACACTGACGTTCACTCCCCTCGTGCCCAGCCCAGCGTGCGATAGTCCCTCTCCCTCCCGTAGGACTGAACCATGCTCGTGGTTGTCGGCTCCGCCATCAAGGGGCCTTTGCCAAATAGCAAAAGAGAGGACTGTGGTGTAGGTCGCCATGTGGGTCTTAAGTCCTAATAAAGTGAAGTGGTTGAGGATGTAGTTGGCAACATCGAAACTGAGTTTTGTTTCGATGAGGTAAAGGTGCAGGGTGAGGACGTAGAGGTCGGAAGAAACTGAGAGAAAACCCTTTCCTAATCTGTAATTATGAAACCCTAATTTTGGTGGAAAGAGATATGTCACGTGGCATTTTTTCATTGACTTTAAATTACCCCACAGTGCCATGTCAAATATAATTGTACAAGTTATCAAACTTTTATCAGCAAAATAAGTCTGCCATTAGTTTTTTTAACACCGTAAGTAAAAAGGATTATTATGAACGACTTTTATAAAATATAGAAATATACTGAACTTAAAAAAGGCTTAATACCGCTTTTGGTCCCTAGTTTGGAAGGTTTTGTTCAATATGGTCCTACCTTTTTTTAGTAACAATTGATCCCACTTTTTGAAAAAACTGTTCAATTGACTCCTTTTTTGTTACGACGTCAATTTTCTAACGGTGCTGGTTACGACGTCAATAAGTTCTTTCATGCAATCACCTATCCAAATGTTATTTTAACAGTCCTGACATAATGTTATGTTAAAAATCATGTCATCATCGTATACAATAAGGATTATAATAAACAATTTAAACTTGAATATGGGACCACTATGAACAAAAAGGACTCAATTGAACAGTTTTTTCAAAAGGTGGGATCGATTGTTATAAAAAAAAAGATAGAACCATATTGAACAAACCCTCCCAAATTAGGAATCAAAAGCGGTATTAAACTCTAAGGACAACTTAAAAAGGCCCCGAAGAAAGAGCGACCACCATAGTTAAACCATTAGAATTCTACTCCCGACGGCTTAAAAGCACAATGAATGAGAAAGGATATTTTTGAGAAAAAAGAAAAAAGCAACCCGACCCGTCTTCTTTAGAACTGATCCAAGCAGCACAAAACCCAAGTCAATTGGAGTTGGCAGGATTCAGAGATTTGGTTCGCCTGAAACCTAATGGCTCCGAAGCCCAAGTCGGCGTCGTCGCAACCTGCGCCCCCCCCTCCCCTCGAAGATCTGTTCAATACGCTCAACAGGCACATCCAGGCTTCTGCATTCGACAATGTCGTCAAATTTACAGATCAGAGTTCGTCAATTTCACTTCTCTTCTCAAACGTCCCTCCTCTCTGCATCTTTAACGTTCCTTTGTTTTCTCATCGCTATCTCTTTGTATCGCAGTTCTTGCCATTGCACCTGACGATGAGGACGCGCTCCGATGCAAGGTCGTTGCGTTGATAAAAAATGACCGTGTCGAGGATGCGCTCTCCGCCATTAAGTCTTCTCGGAAGCAGCTCGATGATTTTCATTTCTTCAAGGCACGTCAATTTCCGCTTTCGTTCTGCTTTGTCATTGGATAATTTTCGAAATTGAGAACCGGATCTGAGGATATATGCTTATTGCATTGTGATTTGTGTACCTCGATTTTGTATGTGTTAGAGGTTACGAATTGTATTAGGGATTAGAAAAGCTGGCTGCAGAGCAGAAACCATTGAATTGTCGGGTGCTGGATGGGAATGGCAAAAAGCGTGTTAGGAAGAACTGGGCTTAGTGGAGAAGGAAGGGTTTTATGGGTAGGATGGAAAGAAACTGAGGAAGAAGGAAGGAAAGAGCTGTAGGCAACTAACCTCCAATTCTAACTCAAACATGCTAATTGTCATTAAGTCATTGTCAAACCTTTAATTTTGATTTATTTTTTAACTAAAATTTTTCTGCTGCTGCATGTGGGACTCTTATTGCCTTTTTTCGAACTTATTAATCGGATTCTTACATGGAATTAAAGATGTGTGAACTTGATAGTAAAGAAAAATAGCATGATAATCGTATGCATTATTATTTTTTCCATGATCTTGTTTGATATATCTGTATTCCATTGATCCGGTATAGTTCAGTCTGTTGTATGAATTATTTCAAGAATATATTATACTGACACCCCTCAAAGTTTCTCATGCTTGTGCTTAACCTTGCATATTTTTACATTTACAACAACCTTCTTTACAGGGATATGTGGTTTAATGTTTTTCAAGCAATTGATGATATTTAGCATAGGAATAGAAAAATAAGGGTATTGCTGAATCGAGGGAAATTTGATGAAACCTTGGGGGTGAGTATAATTCACACTCGTTTCAATTTCACTTGGTTTGTTTGGATTCTGTCTAAATCCAAGCACGTATGAAAACTCCATTGCTTTTAACCGAAAACCATATAGACTCATTGGTTTGAATGGTTAATCATTTACTCACTAAGGCATATAAATGTTGATATTTCACTGAAAACTTTGTTAGTTTATTGTACAATTGCTTCATCATGCGTAAGTGCTTACCATTGATAGCTGTTTTTTTTTTTACCTTTTTGTTTCTAAATAGGCATACTGCTTGTACAGACAAAACAAGTTGGATGAAGCTTTGGAGTCTTTGAAAAGTCAAGAGAGAAATGATGAAACTATGCTTTTGGAGTGTCAGATATTGTATCGTCTAGGGAAAATGGATGCTTGCATAGAAATCTACCAGAAGCTCCAAAATTCCAAGATTGATAACATGGAAATAAATTCTGTTGCTGCGCTAGTTATGGCTGGCAGGTCATCTGAAGTTCAAGGAATGCTGGATTCACTTCGGGTTAAAGCAACAAGCAGTTTTGAATTGGCATTCAATACTGCTTGTTCTTTAATTGCAAGGAAGAAGTACACAGATGCAGAACAACTCTTGTTATCAGGCCGAAGGTGATACACTATTTTAATTATGGAAACTGTGAAATTGAACAAATTTACCTGCATTTCTATGGTTGAAAATAATGCCATAGTATAACAATCTTCATTTTTTATCTTGCGATGTCTATGCTGTAAGTCTGACTTAGCAGCAGCAGAAAATATATTTATGGCTCTTGTGCTTGTTCTTGGGAGTTCTTTAGCTTTGTTTCAAAATTTTATGTACCTGATAGTTTTGATACGAACTTACATTGTTTGATCTTTACCAATAGTAATAGGTCCTTTTCGTTATGTTTGGGAATCAAGTGTGATTGAAATGTAGGGTGAGTAAAGAATTCCAGTTCGGAAAAGCATGGACAAATTGAGATTAATTTAAAGTCAAAATATGCATCAGCCTTGGGTTATTTTTTACTTGAACAAGGATTGGAAAAACAATAGTCAAATAATGGGGTTACAAGTTATTTTGCTTGATGTGACGTCGATAAAGATTTAGTTCTTGTTAAAAGTGGACTTAGTGCACAGTAAAAAAAAAGTTGAATACTGGCAGAAAGGCTTCTCCTTGAGGAGGAATGTGAAGGAAGTACTTCGATGAGGATTGTTAAAAACATTAAATGTAAAGGATGGGAAGTCAATAACAATGATAGATGTCAATGTTGTTAAATAGCTTCTATAGTGTCACTATAATGCTATTTCATAGAAGAATTTTTTTGGATCCACGATTACAACTGCATTTGCTATTGTGGTTGCAATCATTGTTGTGGTTGCTGTATATGCATCTTGTTGTCATTTTTGACAAGTTTTGCCAATTGAACCTGAGTTGATATTATACTAAATTTGAATTTTTTTTTTTGCACACCACTTATTTCAATAGGTATGTGACATTTCTACATAATACATCTTTGACACCATCTACTATATGATATAGTGGATTTTTGGATTTCGGCCTTCCACAGTTAATAACACTTACAGATAGGGAGTGCAGATGAACATAACTTGGGGACCTACACATGTTAATTGGCAGAGATGTTCAAACTTAGAATTAGGTGGAGCCGTGTTTATGGTTGATTTTCAGGTTACGTGTACCTAGTAATTGAGTAGATACCATCAGTATTTACTTCTCGTTTGTGATTTTTACTGATAAGGTTTCCTTCTTCCAGCTCAAGGGGATTAGTTCTCCATTAGGTTTGGATTAAGGTGGAATTGTCATAAATTTTTAAGGTGAGAAGACATTTGCCAAAGTTGAGATTTGAGATATTGGTTCATGATTTTTTTTTAGAGTCTTTGTTAATGTTTAGGCCATTATTAAGTATTGTTGGTAATTTGGGAAATCAAAAGTATCTCAGGAAATCTGAAGAATCTTTGAAGACTTGGTGATTTATTTAATCTCTTGTAAGTTATAAGTTATTGTTTGATGTATGTATTTGTTTTCCACTTCCCCTGTCAACTTAAGTTAGTTGTGGTAGACGCTTCGAAGTGAGAAGTACGTGGGGAAGGCTAGAAACATAGGCAGTGAAAGCTAAGGATGTTCATAAGACTACATTTAGAACTCTCTACGTGGGGAAAGCTAGAAACATAGCCACTGAAAGCTAAGGATGTGCATAAGACTGCATTTAGAACTCACGGTCATTACGAATACTTAGTTAGTGATGCCTTTTGGACTTATGAATGCACCTTCTATGTTTCAAGCTTTGATGAATTTATCCTTGTTAGAATAATTACATTTTTGTATCATCATTAAGCCTAAGTAGGGTGTAGTGTGTAAAATTTTGGACATTGTGTCGTATGAGGGGGTGGCACTGGACCTGACAAGGTGGAATGTTTGCTAAACAGGCCTACTCCAAAAACTATAGAGGAAATGAGAGGATTCCTAGGCCTTACTGGCTATTATCACAAATTTATGCGGGATTATGGCAAACTAGCTTAACTGTTGACTGATTTTGACCAAGAAGGAAGGTTCAGATGGACTAATATTAGAGTAGAAAGCCTTTGATTTATTGAAACAAAAGTGACCAAAACACTAGTTTTGGCTTTACCTGATTTTGCTCACGAGTTTGTGATTGAAAATGATGTATCAGAAGGAGGTTTGGAGGTATACTCATACGCAAGCGGCAATCTATTACTTCATTAATGCTTTGAGTGAAAAATCTAGCTAAACAAGCTTATGAAAAACAGTTAATGGCAGTGGCTTTGGCTATCTAGCACTAACAACCATATTTAGTGGGTAGGAGGAAGCTTACGGTTTGTACTGACCAGAAGATCTTGAGAGAACCTTAGTTGCAAAACTGATTGGTTATTGTTTTGACATCATCTACAAACTAGGTTTGGAAAATAAAGATGCATATGCCTTAATGCATGGAGAGTTTCAGTTTGGGAGCATGATTCATTTGCTTATATAAGATAACAGTAAATCAATTTTGGAAGAGGTTCAAATACATGCCAAGCTGTCTATAAGATTATCAATGACATTCCTGTCTCTCTAGGCTATAGTTACTGCAACTGTGTGTTACACATGCCAAGCTGACTGAGATTGTAAATGACATTTCAGATGATGTTCCTTGTCTCTCTTGGCTTTAGTTTACATAATGGTGTGCTATACTACAAAGACAATATAGTTCTCTCTGAAAACCCAGTCTGGATTCCCACTTTATTGAAAACCCATGTGGCATTTGGGATTTTATGAAACTAACTGACATTTGGCTACAAACTTGTTTTCGCATCAAATGAAAGAGAGGGTCCAAAAGTTTGGGCAAGATATGACTAGTGCCAGCGATAGAAATACTTGGCTAGTGCTTTTGAGGTTTTGCTACTACAACCTTTAAACATTCTGCAAACAAATCTGGGAGAAATTTCAATGGATTTCATCACAAGGCTTCCAAACTCTAAAGGCTATGATACCATCTTTGATGTGGTTGACTATTTGTCCAAGTATTTCACTCCCCTCAAACGTCCATGTACAACATGAACTTTAGCGGAGGTTCTTGTGAAAGAGATTGTTTGGCTACATGGTATTCCAGCTTCTATACTCAGTGATCAGGACCCAACTTTTGTGATCAACATTTGGAAAGAAATTTTAAGTTGTAAGGAGGTGTGGTGAATCACTGTTTGGAAACCTTTCTCAGATGTTTTATACTTGATCATTTGTGGTTTCCTTGGGTAGAGTATTGGTACAATACTAATTTCCATGCATCCATGAGCTCCACACCATTTGAGGTAGTCTATGGAAGGCCCCTCCAATTGTTAAACAATGTCTGCCAGGAGAAACTGGGTGGAAGCAGTACAGCGTGAACTACCTGATAGAGATGAGGCTCTCCAACAATTAAAACAACATTTGCTACATGTTCAGTGTCATATAAAGGACATGACTAACAACAAAAGAGTTGAGAAGAGTTTCAATATCAAAGAATGGGTATTTTCTCATGCTGAGACCTCATAAGCAACAGACATTTGAGTCTAAAATTTGCCCCAAGCTAGCTCTTGGTTCTTATGGTCCTTTTGATATCATTGGCATGGTTGGTCCAGTTGCTTACAAGCTTTTATTACCTCTAGAGTTGCACATACACCTGGTGTTCCATGTGGGCAATTACCATTCTAAGGTCAGTCTACTCAAGATTGGATTTGGAGGTTGATGTGAAAATAGCTCCAACTGGAGCGTTAGCTTCTTTAACTATTGATCCAGTGGTGACTCCACAAAGCAGATACTAGTGCAGTGGCAGGGCAAACCAATTGAAGAAGCTACATGAGAAGAATAATTCTCCATTAATACTCATTTTCTAGATTACAGTCTTGAGGGCTGGACTGATTCTCAAGAAAGACGTAACGGTACCGGCTTAAATAAACCTTTAGGCTCAAAGACTAGTATTTTTTTCTCATATTGCTAACAGGCCCATTATTTGGAGAGTTCATGAAAGGAGGATAGGAGAATGAGGGAATGATGAGCTGGCTAGGGAGAGTGATGTGAACATTGTATGTGGGGCCAGTTAGTTGGTAGGGTTTCCTGTTATATTGGGAAGTGTGTGGAGAGGCATCTTGTCCTTTATTTAGAGTTGGTCATGGATGGAGACTGGCCCTTCGTAAGAGATTTACTCTGCAGATAGGAATTGTGTTTCTGATAGAGAATGGAGAGTCTATGTGAGAAGAGGAAAGCATTAATAGCCTAACTGCCTTGGCAGTTAGGAGAGGCGGGAAAGGAGGTTGTATAAATAGAATTTTTGTATTCTTTTAGGGACGTTTTTTGACAGTAATGGACTTGAACAGGAGATTTTGATCCTGTGGGGGAGGTTAGGCTCCCAATTGAGTGTTTGTACAGAGTTGATACTCTTTGTGAATACAAGAATACTATTCTTTTGTCTTCGGTGTGTGATTACAGTGTGTGTGATTGTTCGTTTGGTTAGGTTTTCCTTATAGAAACCTAACAGTTTCCTGCTGTATTTTCCTTTGTTTTTTGTTCCAATAATACAGTATTACCATATTCTGTGTTTTTTGCCTCTTTTTTCAATTTCTGTTTTTGGTTTACCATCATAGTGACTATTAGGCACTAGCAACGGGGCACAATATGAATTTTAATTATTGTTTTAATTTAAATTTTCTTTAATGCTATTGTTTGTTTTACTTCCTTACTCTGTAATTGATAACCTATTAAGTTAAACCAGTCGGTGACTTATTATATTAGGAACCAGCAACAAGGTGGAGTCTGAATTTCGTAGTTGATTGTTTTAATTTAAATTTGCTTTGATTTCATTGTTTGGTTTACTTCCTTACTTAGTGTTTGGTAAACTATTAAGTTAAGGCGTGCCATATACTTATGTTGATTCCCATATTTTGCATCAGAATTGGTCAAGAGGTCCTGATGGAAGATAACTTGGCTGATGATGAGATCGAACTTGAATTGTCTCCTATAGCTGTACAATTAGCTTATGTACAGCAGGTAAAAGTTTTGATCTCAAATTTATCTCCTTCAAAGTAGTATTATGTTTTCAAGAGCCTGAGATATTAATCTAATGTGGATGAACAGCTTCTTGGGCGTAAGCAAGATGCTATTGAAGCTTATACAGACACAATTAAACGAGATATGGCTGATGAATCATCAATTGCAGTGGCAGTGAACAATCTTGTTTCACTGAAAGGTCCAAAAGATGTTTCTGATAGCTTAAGGAAACTTGATCGACTGAAAGACAAAGAGAGTCAAAGCTTTCGGCTAGCTCCATCACTGGACTTAAAACTTTCAGCAAAAGAAAAGGAAGCGATATATGCAAATAGGATTCTTTTACTTCTTCATGCTAATAAGATTGAGCAGGTTTTTCTTCTTTCTTTGTCTTTGAATCATCAATTGGGTGTCATTTGTTTCTTTTTTAGAATGGGCAAGAGAGCATACTCTTTATTACTTCACTCTGAAAATTTGTAGGCACGAGAACTTGTTTCAGCATTACCAGACATGTTCCCTGAAAGTGTGATACCAGTATTACTGCAAGCTGCCCTCTTGGTTAGAGAGAACAAAGCTGGAAGGGCCGAGGAAATATTAGCACAGTTTGCTAATAAGTTCCCTGAGAAGTCCAAAGTTGTTCACTTAGCCCGGGCTCAGGTGGCAGCTGCTGCTGGCCATCCACATATTGCAGCCGATTCTCTGGCAAAGATATCTGATATCCAGCATATGCCTGCTACTGTTGCCACCCTTGTGTCTTTAAAAGAGCGAGCTGGTGACATTGATGGTGCAGCTGCTGTGCTTGATGCTGCAACTAAATGGTGGTCTAATGCTATGACTGAGGACAATAAGCTTAAAATTATAATGCAAGAAGCTGCGTCATTCAAGCTCAGGCATGGCAAAGAGGAGGAGGCTGCTCAACTGTATGAGGAACTCGTCAAAAACCAGGGAAGCGTAGAAGCACTAGTTGGGCTTGTAACAACAGTTGCACGCATGGATGTTAACAAGGCAGAGCTTTATGAAAAGCAACTCAAGGCCCTGCCTGGTTTAAAGGGAATTGATGTGGACAGCTTGGAGCGTACATCTGGAGTGAAACAAGTTGCGGCCCCTCGCGTTGGAGTCTCTGAAACATATGAGGAAGGAAAGAACAAGACGAAAACTAAGAAAAAGAGAAAAAGAAAGCCAAGGTATCCTAAAGGGTTCGACCCTGCAAATCCAGGTCCTCCACCAGATCCAGAAAGGTGGCTTCCAAAACGTGAGAGATCAACATATAGGCCCAAGAGGAAGGACAAAAGAGCTGCTCAAGTGAGAGGATCTCAAGGTGCTGTAGTTAGAGATAAACATGATACTGGTGCCTCATCCAACACTTCACATCCAAAATCAAACCAGGGAACTTCCAAAGGAGCTGGGCAGAATGATGCAGTTTCCGAGCAAACCAAGCCTTCTTCCAAGTCCTCCAGAAAGAAATCCAGGAAATGAAATAGGACGCATGGTTTTTTTGAACTTTTTTAGCTCACAGTTTGTTCATGCTGTTTAATGACTGAGATAATCGTTCGTTCATACAGTGGAATCCACTACGTGGGTTCAAATTCAATACCTTAAAAAGTTTTGTTTCAACCAATGAGTACAGTTAGACGCAATCACCAATGTGCAAGTTTATTTATTTTCTTACATTTGCTTTGCTCTTTCCGGGTTGCACTATACTAGACCTCTAAGCAGATTTCATATTTTAGAAATGCAATTTTAGTAGTGTTTTACTCAACCTTTCTGTTCAAGACAGCTAAGACTTCTATAGACAACAAAATTCCTTTTAAATATTTTGCAAATATCAAAGCCATTTAGTATTTTTTATTTAACAGTTATAGTTGAAGCAGTATATAATATATTATCTTCAAAAATTTTGTTTTCTTACTATTATAATTTATTAGTATATACCCAATTCATGCATGTCTTGGTATAAGGGTCATAGTTTAGCCTGTGTTTGTATCCGGACGCAGGTTGTCGGAAACTTTAGAGAGAAAGTTTAAAAAACGAGAAAAAAATGTTGTGTTAGACTTCCTCTTCGTAGACGAAGAGATTTGCGAAGAAATGTATAAAATAATGTTCTATGTAAAAGTTAATAATTTATTTATAATTTTAACCATAAATAATAAAATATATAAATAGTAATAATAATAAATTAAAAATAATAATAAAAATAAATTATAACTTTTAAATAATAATAATAATAAAATTATAATTTATTATTTAATTAAATTAATTTATAATAATTTTTTCAAATTTATTATATTAATTAAACCAATTACATCATTCATAAACTTTCATTTTTTTTTTAATTTTCTTTCATTTTTCATCATTTTTATCTTAATTCAAACAATTTCGTTTTCATCTTTATTTCTTCTCAATCTACTTGTTTTCATTCTCTCAAATCTATTATCCAATCCAAACAAACATAAAATCATTTACTTGTAATAAAATAAGAGGGGTTTCGTTGAAAGTTCCACGAGCCCAAGACACAATTTTATATTGAATGAATAACCTAGGAAGATCACCAAATCCCATTTCATTATTTATTATTTTAGCTTTACCAAAACATGTTAATGAAAATAGGAGACAACCTAAGAAACCCGAAGGAACTTCTCACTACACAACAAATTACTAAACCAGTATCAACCTTATCCATTCCACTCAAATCCTAAATATCTCACAAAACTCAACATTTTTCTCATTTTATTTCATAATGATATCATAAAATGAGAGATGCAGTAGAAAATAAGGGCAAGAAAAGGGCTCAAGGTTAATAGTTTACTTATTCAGCAGTCTTCTAATAAAAGAAGAGAATAGAGATTTTTATAAAAAAATTAAATTAGAAATGTATGAATAATATAAATGTTTTGTTCTATTGATTTTTTATAATAATTACTTTAAGATTATTTTTACTTATCATTCATTTCTTCGTTCCGAAGAATTAATTAGAAGTATTAACATGGTGAAAGTATAATGACTTGTCTATTTGTTATGAAATGGAGAGGCAGTCTCCACAATAACTAGTATAAATTTAAATATCAAAGTATTATTGCACAAAACATTATAAGTAATACGTAATGCGAAAATATAACAATTATAAACAATAAGTGATTTCAAAATATAACAACATTAGAATATATTGATAAATTAAAAATGATTTAAAAAATAAAAAATGTTTAAATTTATAAAGCACTCATTTCAACTGTAACCTTCAATGAATTAGACTTGCAAAATTTATACCATGAGAGTAGTGACATTAGATTGTTGGGTATTTATAAATGTATCTTCCTGAACTAATAGTGTTTGTTCTACTGACTTTTGAATTTAAATCTTACTTTTACACCTTTTTATGTTATCTATAAATTATCAAGGTCTAATTAAAAGTTAATTAGATTATCAATAACCTTTTTGATATAAAAAAAAAATCAATTTATAATGTTTGACGTTTATCTTTCTATTTTTTCGAAACAACTTAACTGGTTTGTAATATAGATTATTTATAACTTTTCAAAAAAAAATTAAAATTACTGCATTTAAATCTTAATACATTAACTTATAGTTAAATAGAAATAATTTTTGCACTAGTTAATCTACACGCTATAATATTTTTTATGGTTTCAAAGTATAAACAACTATAAAAACTAAATTAATGATTACATTAAAATTTAAAACAAGTGACAGAACATGGATTATCAAATCAATCCATTAGCTAAAAGTGAACCATACGTAAGTATTTCTATTAGGGTTTTAAACTTTCGAAATTTAACCAATTAATTCTTTTTTTAAAATTAAAAGATAACAATAGCATACGAATGCATTCTACATGAAGATGTACAATTTTTATTTTTTTTAATAAAATCATTTTCCTTTTGTTCGTTAAATTATATATATATATATATATATATATATATATATATATATATATATATATATATATATATATATATATATATCCACATGTCACATTCTAAACGTGTGTTTTATTATCATTTTAACTAAGGCCATGTCTCACGAGGTCACAATGTTGTGCACGCAACCAATAAAAAATTATTTAATTGATTATAGATATGATAAAAGTATAGAATTTAATTTACCAGATATGCTTAACACTAATGAATTTTTCTTAAATATCAATGACATTATAATCATGAAATTTTTTTTATTATAATGGTTTTGTTAATAGCATAGAAGTTTACGTGGTGTTTCAAAGTGTTATTCTGGAAGATATGAGTACCTCTTTCATCCTTGTTTCTCTTTCTATTGAGTAGAAATTCTCTTCCTATTTTAGATAACTTCTTTATCCTTCCAACCTTTATTTTTCTTTTGGAATCTTTACCAAAAATCAAACACTTGCTTGTTCTTTTATATATAGAAAATTGTGGTAGTTACCACTAAATATTCATTATTAAAGTAATATCATTAACTAAGCCTTTGAACTATAAAAATTCAACTATAAAACTACTAGATGAAAATAAAAATGTTATCTACACTTGTAAAACCATCTGACTCCCCATCTGCTTCACCCTCATCTCTCGCTGGAACAACTGTCTTCCTAAGCTCACACCATTTAGGTGATCATCGCAAAAGAGAAAACAATACATAGACAAACAAAACACAAGCAATGATAAGCTAGAATACAAACAATTAATTATATATTGGAACATGTTAAACATTACACACATGATACACATATCACACCAACCAATCAAAATGATTATACTTGACAATACTTTGATTGGATTGTCCGGACTTAGCATGAATGTCGTGCTATGGAGGGTTATGTACTTGTGGTGGCCACTACTACTTTGCAAAGCTCTTGCCAATTGGGTTTCACCCTACCACACATCAAAGGTTAGTCCTCCAATGCCTTTTTTCCAAATGGAGAAAGGCCCCTCAGGCTCGGACCTCCTGCTACTCTCACCACATGCGTCAAACCTCTCTATTTGAGAATCTATGACCATTAGAGTGTTAGGATAACCCCCAATACTGAGCTCCCTACATTCATACTAACACTTGAAACCATCACTGAGAAGTTCCTCCTTGGAACTCTCTTCCATACCTTTGAAACCATTGATATCACTTCACGCTCATATAGTACACCAATACATGAGACTACTGATCATACATTAAAGAAATAGAAACAACCATACAAGTCATCAAAAATTACCCAATAACACAATTTATTCATGGCATCTTGATACTCATATTTAGGTAAGAAAAACAACTCTGAAACCCTCACCAAAAGCTTTAGAAAGATCCAAAACAACCTAGTGAACGTCCAAAATGGACATTCAGAACCCTGGAAACTTCCCAAAAATGTTGCAGTGTAGCCAAGTAGCTCTCAGCACCCCCCACAAGGGCGCCCAACACCATGACAGTAGCAAAACCACTTCGAATTGGACCTTGAAGACCCTACCCTCAACTTCTAAAGACCCCTAGGACCCTCCAAAACTTGAGAAAACTTAGAGAATGCTGTTGTCGCTCAATTTGACACTTGAAAACTCATTTTTCAGTCCTACAAGCTACCCAATTTCAATTTTACACTTTTAAACTTCTAAATCAATTTATAACCTGCATAAACCAATCCAAAAATACTTGTTAGCATTGTCTAAAACCTCATAATTGTCCCAGTTACATTACTTCTCATTTTTTACCCTTGAAAGCCTCTAAAATGGGTTAAAATCTCAACCTATGAAGTCATTTATCATTTCCTAGCAGATTTTACTAGTTTAAGCATTTAGACAAGTCCTAATAGGTGTAATAACATACCTCTAACATTCCAAAACAGTGCAATACACTTACCTTAACATTTCACTAATCAACACCCTCTTTTTACACTAAAAACACTTGAAAACAACACCTCTATACCACCCTATTTAATTCACATAGTTTTTAACCATCTAACCCTCCTAACGAGTTTCAAATTACCTTATAACAGTACCAAAATAGGTCTCATAACATTCTCATACCTATTTCTAAATTTCACTATCCAAAACCCCTCCTTTTAAGCTAAAAATCTAACTTGATTAATACTCTCACAACTACTTGAGTTCTGTTTCAAACAATAAAATATCCTTATCACACACATAAAAAACAATATACAACAAAAATCATATCATCATACCAACTACAATAACATTATATCATCAAAACATCATAAGTGAAATTAATAACTATAATAGGCTATTCTTAGGAAAGAAATATTAATCATAATAAAAATAGTTTTAGTATTTTTATTTGAATACTTTACATATAATAAGTTAATTTTAGTATATTTGAAATTTATTTTATTTTTTTACCAACTATAATTTAATTTTTTATTAATAAAATATTACACAGTATTATTGTTAAAAAGTGAATATTTTTATATGTAATATTACATTATTATTTTTACTGAACATCATTTTTATTTATGTACACACACAATTTATATGCTATGACATATTTTCTATTTATTTATGAGTAAATAAATTACACTTACTTCATGGAAGAACATTATATCAACTTTCACTCTTTCTATTTTTTTTAGAGCTGTCAAAATAGGTCACAACCTGCGAGCTAACTCGGTTCACCATGGATTTGGACTGGATTGAGTTTGAAAAAATTGTATTTTTTTTATGCGGGTCAGGTTTCAACCCGGCTCATGCGGGTTGAACCCGTGGTGGGTCGGGTTAGCCCACCAACCCAACCTAATTTTATTTTATTAAAATTTAATTTTAATTTTATAAAAAAATATTTATTATTATTTTTTTGCTAGAAATAATTATTTAAGTTCTCTATTTTCAAAGTTAATTAAACACCCATGTTGGAAGTGAAATTTAGAAGTAAAATTTGTTTAGGTTTAAATTATAGAAAGTTTATAATTTTTTTTATTTATAAAAAATTGTATTTAAGTGAGCCAGTGAGCCAACCCGTATACCCACCAACTTGTGGTGGGTTGGGCCTGGTTTGAATTTTTTTGACTCTATAATAAATGAGCCAGATTAAGTTAGCTCACTAAGTGACCAACCAGTGGTGGGCCGCACTGGGTCGAACCGAGTTACCCATTTTAACAACTCTAATTTTTTTTATATAAAAATTCCCCCTTATAATTTTAATACAATAATACAATAATTTTAATATAATAATTTTAACATCTCTTTAATGTTATTAATGCAAGAATGAAGAATAACGTCACATATATTATATCCCTTATCATGAACACATCATATAAAATTTAATTTGAGGTTATTTTCATAAATAAGTGGTCACGTACTAGAATTTAGTAGAAAGTTTCACATATATATTAATTTTAATTAAGAATAATGTAATATTCATTTTACATATATTTACAATGAATATGGTCTCATATAGTATATCACTTTTAATAGTAATTCATGAGCACTATTAGGACACAAACACATCTATCTTAATGGTATTAGAGCTCCTAATATTTGGTGGCCTATTTGATTGTGTTGTTTAGTTGCAAAATTTGTTATTGTTGCGTAAACTCTCTAAAATGCAACCTTCATTGTTGTATAAATTCTAAAACGTGATCTTCACGGTTGTTAAATCATAAAACGCAACCTTCATTGTTAAGCAAACCCTAAAACATAACCTTCATTCTTGTGCAAACCCTAAAATGCAACATTCTTTGATAAGTAAACTCTAAAACACAACTTTCATTTTTGTTCGAACACTAGAACACAACCTTCCTTGTTGTGCTTGGTCCCTATTGCAGCCTTCATTGTTGCCCCACCTCCAAGGAGTTATTGTGCCTCTTTAGTCCCTATTGCGGCCTTCATTGCTACCCCACCTCCAAGGACTTAATGTGCCTCTCTTGTCTCTATTGCAACCTTCATGGCTATATTGTAACTTCCATTGTTGCTTTATTCATTTTGTGTCCAGATTTATTTTTGTGATTCATTATGTGTACAAATTCATTATTCACTCTTTATGCACTAATTGCACATATTTGTAATAGTTGAAATGGAAAATCTAGTCAAGTCCTACAATGAAAGAGAATTGCAGATGATCATTCAACTTATTGATTGAATGAGAAAAATCATCTCAAGTGGTCCGAACTCATTAAGACCATTTTGAAAGGGAAAGGAAAGGCTAGCCATTTAATTAATGATGCACTTGTGAAAGATGATCTTAAGTTCAAGTCACAGGATGAAGAAGACTCCATGATCATGGCATAATTATGGAATCCAATGATTTCAGAAATTAGTGACACATGTATGTTCCTCAATTCAGCAAAAGAAATATCCATCTGAACAACAATAAATTTTGAAAGAATTATATCCAAGTTAGGAATGAAAATAATTTATTTACCAACATGAAGTGGGTTGTTCAAATATTTTAAGAAATTTATGAAGTTATTCTTATTTATTATAATTATGCATTCATTAGGCTTTAATTTTGTATATTTTATTTTTATTTACAAAATTGAATTTATTTATTCATTATGTATAGTGATAAAAAGTAAGTGAGAATCATTTTATTCTCTTTTATTCTTAAGAACTCCATCGAAACACAAAGTCATCTCACCATGTAATGTTATCATCTTGTTTCCCTTTCCCCTTAACAATGTTTTCCCCTCTGTGCAGAATTGTACAAAGCCAACCCTCCACATGAAACTAACATTCAAGATCACATTCATTCACCTCTTTCTTTTATTATTACTTTTAATATTTTTAACAACTTTCACTATTTTTAATTTAAAAAAAATCACACATTTCTTCTATGTTAATAAAATGAAATTCAAATTCTTTGTAATTTTTAAATAAACTATTAAAACAGATTGGCCCAAAAGGTTGAGGCCCAAAACATGCTGGCCCAGAGTAAAAAGCAGAAGTTTCACTAGAAACTTCTTTCTGGCAGAGGGTAGGTAAGCCTCGAGAGCAGACGCGATGGAGAGAGAAGAGAGAAAAAAGATCTTCGCGTTGAAGCAAAACGCGATCTTTCTAGAGGATCTCGGGCGACGCTGGCGGTTGTTGCAGCGAGAGGAAAGGTGGATCTACTAGCGGCAGAGAGGAGGAGCACTGTAACAGAGGTAAGTAACACAACAAAGGTTTTCTTTAATTGAAAGAATACTCTTTTCTTTATTGAATGTGATCTGATTTTTACTTACCACAAAGAACACACTGGAACCTCTCTTATATAGAATTCCAGTCAAAGACATTAAAAGGCAGAACAAAAATAGTTAGAGATTCTAACTAAAAAATACAAAATCCCTAATCTAAAACCCTAAAAGACAAAAGATGCTCTTAAGAGCATTAAACACAAAAAAAAAACATTAAACATAAAATAGAAAACATTAATACTCTTCCCTCAAGTTGGATGGTGGATACTCACCAATCCAAGCTTGGGAACGATAGATTTAAAACGATTTCGATGAGGAAATTTTGTGAACACTTCAGCTAGCTATTCTTATGACCGAATGGGGAGAAGGTGTAAAAATTTGGTTTGGATCTTTTCACGAACCACGTGGCAGTCCAGCTCAATATGTTTGGTGCGCTCATGGAAACTCTGATTATGGGTGATGTGTCTGGTGGAGTTGTTGTCACAGTAAAGGACAACAGTAGTGGGCTGTATTTCTAGGTCTTCAAGTAGGTAGTGAAGCCACTGCATTTCACAAACAGTGGCAACAAAAGCTCGATACTCTGCTTCGGTAGAGGATCTTGAAACAGTGCTCTGTTTCTTTGATTTCCATGAAACCAATGAGGATCCTAGAAAAACACAATAATTAGTGGTTGACCACCTTGTGTTAAGGCAAGTGGCCCAATCCGAATCATTGAATCCTTTAATTTGTATGTCAGAATTAACTGCAAAGAAAAGTCCTTTTGAAGGGCTGGATTTGACATATCTTAGAATATGTTGCAAGGCTTGATAGTGATAATCAGTAGGCTCCTGCATAAACTGACTCATTAGGTTTACAGTAAAGCACAAATCAGGTCTAATGTTAGTTAAATAGAAAAGTTTTCCTATTAATCTGCAATAAGAACTAGGTTTTCCATATACTTCTCCTTTTTATATAAGGAATCTATGTTGCTCAAAAAGGGAGTAGAGCACGATTTACTCCCCGTCAATCCTGTTTCTTCAAGAATGTCTAGGGAATATTTCCTTTGACACAGATGTATTCCCCTTTTAGATCTAGCAACTTCAAATCCTAATAAATACTTGAGCTCTCCCAGATCCTCTATTTGAAATTGACGATGCAAGAGGTCCTTTATGTGAGTAATCTCATCCATAGAATTCCCTGCCAGGACAATGTCATCCACATATACAAGCAAAGCTGTAAAAACACCCTCCTTTGATGTTAGTGTCCAATCCAGAGGGAACTTCCATGTAAACTTCCATGTAAAATTCTATGTTTTAGGCCATATAATGACTTTGTTAGTTTGCAGACTTGTCCCTTGATGTTAGTGTCCAATCCAGGGGGAACTTCCATGTAAACACCCTCCTTTTACTCTCCATGTAAGAAAGCATTCTCTACATTAAGCTGATGTAAAAACAGCAAGTAAAAGTCTCACAGAAGTGAGTTTTGCTACAGGCGAAAAAGTGTCTAGGAAGTCTATTCCTTCTTATTAGGTGTAGCCCTTGGCTACCAGTCGGGCTTTATATCTCTCCACAGTACCATCAGCTTTGTGCTTCACCTTGTAAACCTATCTACATCTAATGGGTTTCTTCCCAGGAGGAAGTTGAGTCAAAAACCAAGTATTATTGTCTTGTAGAGCTTTGATTTCCCTCCACATAGCTTCAGACCATTCAGGACAATCTCTAGCTTCCTCATAGGAATTAGGTTCCTTGCTGGCAGTAATAGCAAGAATGTATTTCAAATGTTTCTTGGATAAAGACTCACAAGATAAAACATCAGTGATAGGATAAGGAGTCTTCAAACTATTTTTGACACACAAGGATGCAGATGAGGGCTGATCAGTTTGATGTATGTAGTCCTTTAAGTACTCAGGAGTCTTTCTCATTCTGTAAGACCTTCTTTGGTTTACTCCTTGCATTTCCCCTACAAGATAACCGTCTTCACTAGTGGTGTTAGCATTCTCAGCTGACCTTTTGCTGTCTCTTCCTTCTTCAACTAAGTTCCTTTTAAAACTGCAAGGAAAATTCTCAAGGAAAAACATATTGTCTTCTTTGTCATTGTTATTATTTTTGTTATCTTGCTCATTTTTATAGGGAAATATGTCCTCATAAAAGATTACATTTCTACTAATGAAGATTTCCCTAGTACTGATGTCAAGGACAATATATCCCTTAACATCCTTTTTGCAGCCTAAAAATATACCCTTTTTTGCTCTAGAGTCAAGTTTATTTTTGTTGCTTTTTAAAGTAGAAGCAAAACACAAGCAACCAAAAACCTTTAGGTTAAGATAAGTAGGAGGGTTATCATGTAAAATATCATAGGGGTTTTTATCCTTAATAACCGAAGAGGGAAGTCTATTTATTAGATATATAGCATGAGACAAGGCATAAGACCAATAAGCATAGGGAACATTAGATTGAAAGATTAAGCTACGGGTAACATTTAATATGTGTTGGTGTTTACGTTCCACAACAGAATTTTGTTATGGAGTCTCAACACAACTTCTTTGGTGTTCAATCCCAAAGGAATCATATATGGTGGGACAATTGAACTTAGGTCCATTGTTAGTTCTAACAATTTTAATAGCTTTATTAAATTGGGTCTTGATTTTTATGATAAAAGCATGCAAAAGTTCCCTAGTTTGACCCTTATTATCCATGAGAAAAGCCTAAGTATGTCTACTACAATCATTAACAATGGTGAGGAAATATCTATGCCCACGTACAAATGGAATAGAGATAGGACCCCATATGTCACAGTGTATCATGTCAAAGCAGGTTTTATACACAAAATTACTTTTAGAAAAAGGCAATCTATGTTGCTTAGCATAATGGCAAACATCAAAAGCATTATCAAAAGCTATTTGAACATAAGGAACAATTTTACATAATCTCTCAATAGTTTTATGTCCAGGATGGCCTAATCTATAGTGCCACAAATTTATATTTACATGTTCATATGAGAAAACAAAACTAGGTGTTGGGTTTCTTGCAAAAGACTGCAGGTACTAAAGTCCTTTATACACTTTAGCACATCCAATCATCTTCAATGTAGAGCTGTCCTGTATTTGACATATCTTAGAGGAAAAAGTCAATATGCAGTTTGTATCTTTAGCTAGACTTTGGACGGATATAAGATTAAAAGTAAATTCAGGTATATACAAAACATTAAAAATTATGAATTCATTTGAAAATTGCACAGTTCCTGAATAGTGGGCTGTAACAATTGAATTGTTTGGTAGTCTAACAGATATTGGCTTGATTTTATTGAAACTTGTGAATTGGTTTTTGTCACGGGTCACATAATCAGTGGCCCCCGATAATCCATGAGAACATACCTTGTTTGTTCTCTATACTGTCTTTATGTATTTGGCTGACACTATGAGAGGAGTTGTCAACCTTTTCCAACATTTGTAGCAACTTCTGCATTTGTTTTGGAGTGAAAGAACTTTGAATAGGATTTTTTTGATTGGTCTGTGACCCATTGGATGTGGAGCAGGCATTGGCAGTACTCCATTCACCTTATCCCACATTACTCTGACTGTTGTCATTTCTTTTGAACCATGGTGGATATCCATGTTTAGAATAACATTCATCAATTGTATGATTCATCTTGTGACAATGGGAACACTGTTTTCCATAATTTGGACTTCTTCCTCTCCCTCTTCCCTAACTGCGGGGGCCATATCCACGTCCATTTCCCTTTCAGCTTTGATAATTTTTCCACTAATTCTATTTTTCAGTGGTGTTAACAAGAACTTTGATTTCACCTTTACTGTAATCATGTTTTTCATGTCTCTCTTGTTGCATAATGAGAGAAAATACATGATTGATGTTAGGCAAGGGCTCCATCAATAATATTTGTGTCTTCACAGTGTTGTAATAGTCATTTAATCCCTTTAGAAAACAAATAACATGTTCCATTTCTCTATATTTCTGAGAAACTTTCGACATGTCACAAATGCATGGAATCTTGCAGCTACAACTTGGAATTGGACTGAGAAATTCCAGCTCTTCCCATAAAATCTTCAAATCTGTAAAATATTGACTTACACTCCTTTCCCCTTGTTTGATAGAGTGAATCTCTTGCACCAAGTCTGAAAATTTAAAATAATCTCCTTTAAAGAACCTTTCTTTCAATTCTTCTCATAATTCTTGAGCTTCTTTCATGTATATAACACTTTCTGCTATTTGGCAGAGAGAGTCTTGATGATCCAAGACAACACCATCATGTTGGATCTTTCCTAAGAATCGAAAAGAGGGTCATTTTTTTAGGTTTCTCGATCCCTCCATCTATGAATTTTAATTTGTTTTTGGAGAGGAGTGCTCTCCTCAGATTTCTGCTCCAAGAGGTGTAGTTTGATTCATTAAGAGTCTGAGAAATGAGAGAAATCCCTGGATTCTCTCCTAGGTGGAGATAATATGGGCTGGAAGGGTTGTTAGAACGATCCACTTTTTCCATAACAACAAGGAAGAATTATCTCCAAGAGAAACAACAATCAAACGCAACAGAAACAGGGGCAGAACAGGTCCAAGACCTGCTCTGGTACCATATTAAAACAGATTGGCCCAAAAGGTTGAGGCCCAAAACGTGTAGCCCAGAGAAAGAAGCAGAAGTTTCACTAGAAACTTCTTTCTGTCAGAAGGTAGGTGAGCCTCGAGAGCAGACGCGATGGAGAGAGAAGAGAGAAAAGTGATCTTCGCGTTGAAGCAAAACACAATCTTTCTAGAGGATCTTCAGCGACGCTGGCGGCTGTTGCAGCGAGAGAAAAGGTGGATCTACTGGCGGTAGAGAGGAGGAGCACCGTAGCAGAGGTAAGTAACATAACGAAGGTTTTCTTTAATTGAAAGAATACTCTTTTCTTTATTGAATGTGATATGATTTTTACTTACCACAAAGAACACACTGTAACCTCTCTTATATAGAGTTCCAGTCAAAGACATTAAAAGACAGAACAAAAACAGTTAGAGATTCTAACTGAAAAATACAAAATCCCTAATCTAAACCCCTAAAAGACAAAAGATGCTCTTAAGAGCATTAAACACAAAACAGAAACATTAAACATAAAACAGAAAACATTAATATAAACATTTTTCTCCTATATATAGTTTTATTAAAATAATGCTTATCCTCTTTATAACAACTTTCACGATAAACATTTTTCTCCCTTATCATTTTAACAACCTTCTCTATTTTAGAAGAAACACACATTTCTTATATGTTAAAAAAATAAAATTCAAATTTTTTGTAAATTTTAAATAAACATTCTTCTCCCTTATAATCTTTTTATAATTTTTTTTTAATGATTTAATCATAGTCTGTTTTCACTTTTCTTAAGGTTAATTACTAGTATGAAGATAATGAATAACATCACACATATGATATCATTTATTATGAATCTATAATAAAAGTTAATATGGAGTTAGTTTTGTAAATAATTGTTCACATATTACTTGCATTTTAATTGGAAATGTTCTAAGTTGGTCACATATGTCAATTTCAACCCAAAGCAATGCATTATTTTCAATTTTAATAAGAAATCATGTAGTATGTGACCATTATTACATTATAACACAAATAGCCATGTTTCTTCATCTTTTACTATGCTTGTTTTCAAGTATCATTTATTTCTTTTGTATTTTTCTCTCGTAACCTTATTCTACCATAAAATCCCTTGTCGCAACACATGTTCTTATAACAAAACTACCTCATCATGCAACCTTGTCATCCCGTTTCCCTTTTGTCCTCAAAAAGTTGCCACTTTAATTCATGCAAAGCCAACAATTCACGTGAAATCAATATTCAATATCACATTCAATCATCAATTTCTTTTATTTCACTCCCTTACATCAATTTCTTAATAGAGTAGGTAATTTAGGCCTTGTATTATGGGCCTAGTAGTATAAGGTGGTCCTTTAGGCCTTTTATAACGATCCAAGTAGTCCAAGGTTTCTTTTTGGTCCTGTTTTTGGGCCTATAGTTGTAGCGTAGGGCTTTTGGCCTAGACGAGATGAGTCCTAAGGAGGGACGTTGCTCCCTCCACCACCACCAATGCTCCCTGCACCTCCTCAAACTTCTCCAAAAAAAATTTAATTACAAAAGTACCCTTTTTTTACTTTAATCATATTTAATTATTTTTTTTTGAAACCTAAATCCCTACCCTCATTTTCACTCTCTCGCGCAGTTACACCCCCTAACTCTCCCAACTATCACTTTTCTAGATTCGTTTTTCAAAAATCAAGACATTTGACAATCACATCAACATAATTGTTAGTTATATAAGGACAAATGAAGAGGTAAAAATCACAACAAATAAAAACAATTATAATGGCTTGTAATATTTAACTTAACACACTTGAATTTGTTGGATACTAGTCAAATCCTTGCAGAAGTCACTCAGCAGATGATTGCAGGTAGGCCTCACATATGTTTGAAAACAAGCTTCCAGCTGGCCAGTGATGCTACTCGCTATAACAGATGGAAACTCAATTATTTCTTGAGGGTGGGGATTTTTATACTTGTCACAGGTAACCTCAAAGTCTATCACCACAAAATACTAAAATTCTTGATATTGGTCACGTGGATAACCTTGAGCAACTGTGTTAATTGGAACATACTGAAGTTGGTTCTCAATAGGATAAGGATAAAAATGGCCATCAAAACCATTCATTTGGCATTGCTGCACCTTGTGAGCACTAAAATGGCAGGGTGTCCATGTGTTGTAGCTTTGATGATAGGTAGGTTTGTTGTGAAATTCATTGGAAGGCTCAAGAAACTCACTACCCAAACGGCAGTTGGCTCAGTTGCATAACCGAAAAATCCACCTTCCCTGTAGTTCAACCAGCAAATTCAAACTCTATGTAAATATTTATTTTTTACTTTTACTTATTTTAATCTAAAATCCTAATCCCATTCCCATTCCTTTTTTTCACTGCTACAGTACCCTCACACCGCCACACCCCCGTACCCTCACATAACCTTCATTTATTTATGTTTCCTCCTCCATTTTCTTGCTTCCATTTTTCCATTCCCATTTTTTATTTTCGTTACCTTTACTTGAGGATATGAAGGATAACACCAAATCCATAAACTTGCATACCACATATTACATTGGCACTGTCCTCCTTAAGCGAAATTACATGATCCAAAACTAGCAAGGTTTTATTACTCCTTTATAAGGAGAATGAAGTAAATTTCTTACAAATAAAAGCTTAAAAAATAGGAGAGGCAAAATGTGATTATCAATATTCAAAAACAACTACAAAGGAGGACTTTTGTAATGAGAAACGAAAAAAGATTACTTTTTTATTGTGTCCACATCTTCGTTGGGGAAGAAACCCATGAGTCTCCCGACAGAATTTTCATCACTCCTATCAGACCCCTTGTAACAATCGAAGGATCCTTAATTCCAAGCTTAATCTCGGAAAGATAGTCGACGGTGACAAAAACGCCGGTGATGGTGACGAATCAGATATAATCGAGAATACTGAAGTTGCCGACAACTTTAATGAAGGGAGGGTTGCGATCAAGGATAGGGTACTCCGATTTCGTCCATGTAGTGATGAATGTGTTCATATTTCCTCTTCGGATTCCCTCTCTAAAAACACTACAACCTTAACACAACTCAAAACAATGCAACACAACTAGACGTCCATAATCTTCATCCTTTAACGGAAGTAGACATCCGTAAACGGATTTTGATATCCGTTCGTTCGTTCATATTCATTTAAGAATAGAACAAATATTGACATCCGTTTTAGTGTATAAATTATAAACTTAAAATTCTTAATCACAAAAAAATAAATATTATAGAAGAAAAGAAGGGAAAAATGGGAATGGGGAGGTATTAGGAGCATTATGTGGTGGTGGAGGGAGTAACACCCCCTAAGTAGATGCATGGATCTAGGGTAAAAATCCTAGCTTGGAGCTTAATCTTCTAAAAGAAAGGCCTATTGTGGGAACATGAAGGAAGAAATTATAGAAGCTCGTAGGCCCTTGGTTAGAGTGAGCTCTATGTTGCTCTCTTTTTATGAGACACATACTCTTGCCATGTGTCATTCTCTTATTAGAGAGCCTTAGTGGCCATGTGTCCTCATTCTAATGAAGATTATTTTGGCCTTAGTCTTTAAGTTAGTAGAATTAGGGTTTTTGTTCTCCATTTTATAAGACACCTCTAGGGTTACTTAGCTTATAAATAGAGGTATCTCTCCCATGTAAAATCACTTTTGAATTGAGTAAAGTTATGCTACGAATTTTGTGTCATATTACTCATTTAGGTCACTAAAGACTAGAACACCCTTTCTAAGTTTCCTCTTGTCATCCTTCCATGAGAGTTGACTCAACCTCTATTGAGAGCACCTACAAACCACACCATCTACACCATAATCTCACTAAAACAAAGCCATCTAACCTCCATTTCACCTAGTTTCTGTGTACCATACCTCTTAGAGTCTATATCTTGGCTTTAGTGATATAAGTTGGAAGGAGCCTCCTATCATATAGTATCAAGAGCTTTGATTCTAGAAGAGCTAAGTTTTTGTGTTGTCATTATATGTTTCCCTACTTGTCACTTTTCCACCGTTTAATCTTTTGCGTTTATGGATATACATTTTGTTCTTCTTTGAATCATTCGACATTTTGTTTAAGTTTCTATATATTTGTGTTGTTTTGCATGTTTTTGTTTTTGTTGAGTCTTTCTTCACGTTTTCATTTGGTCAATACATATTGTTTGGTCATTTTGATTTTTAAATCCATCCATATTATCTAAAGTCTTGTTTAGTCTTCTTTATGCCATTACTTCTTAGTTTAACTTTTGGAAAAATCACAAAGATGTATATTCAAGTGTGTTTTCAAAACTACACCATATACATCCATTTGAGTTCTTTTACTGTGCGTTTCTTTAGTTCATACTTTTTATTAGTTCATTAGCAAGTTCATAAAGCTAGGTTTCAATTATGTTTGCTTGAGTTTCATATTCTATCTTTTCCTTTTAGTGGACTTTCTTCCATTTTAAATTGCTTTTTGTTCAAATGCAAAATATATATTGAAAATATGTTTTAATGGTTATGTTTTAGTGCTGGAAAATTATTGAAAAAATAGAAAAGAAATTCATAGAAAAGCAAAAGAAAAATCAAGAAAAAGTCATAAAAACAAGTGTGTTACCAATAAGGGAGTATTGGTAAAACCTGAAGACAAGTTTTGATGATGCTGCAAATTGTAATTCTTGTTTGTAATAGGAGAATACTTAAAAAGCAACTTGTAGTTTTTGAATGTAGTAGGAAAATGATAAACATTGTAATTTCTACTGGTATAATCGATTATGGACAAGCTATAATCNATTATCATATGTTTTTGAACTACAATAATCGATTATCATGAAGCAATAATCGATTATCACAAGTCACACTTGAATAATCGATTATCACTTTTTGATTTTTCTATAACGGACTTGAATAATCGATTATCACTTACAATAATCGATTATTCATGGCAGTTGTGAGCTGACCTTTGGCATTCAGTGTGCTTGGCTATATAAGTGATTTTTGAAAGCTTCAGAACTTAACTTTTGTGTAAACTGAGAAAGCTTAGAACACTAAGTAGTCAGAGGAACGTTCTTGAGAGCTTTTGTTTACTTTGTTCCCTTGCC
>NC_028357.1:20589669-20604664 GCF_000741045.1 Vigna radiata var. radiata
GTGGAACTGTTAATCACTCTTTGTAGTGATTAACGACTGGACGTAGATTCTGTTGAATCGAACCAGTATAAAAATCCTTGTGTGCTTTTCTTATGCCCTATACTCATTTTACTTTAACGCACATCAACTGCTTGGTAAATTTTCTGAAAGAAAATTGTTTTTATAAAAAAGGCTAAAATCGTTTCAACTGTGACCCAATACGCTTTAGCTCTCTGTGTTTTAATCCGCTGCGCTAAACTCTTTTAAAAATTACCCCCTACGATACCAACAAAGTGCACTAGAACCACTACTACTACCTTCTTTAGATGTTTTATTTTGCTACACTTTGAACTTGTTTTTTTGCGTGAAGTCTGGCCTTTCCAATAGCTTATTGTCTTGGATTTGAGCTAAAAGAGTGGCTATATGCACCATTAGCATTCAATCAACGAGAATAAGAAGCATGTCATTCAATTTCTAGTTGTTTTTTGTTTTGTTCATCTACTTTAGTGTCTTTTTTTAGGCGTTCTATTTAAAGTTTTTAACCTTTGTTTTTAACTTTTATTTTCATGATTTCACTCCTCGACGCTATCAATTTTGTCAATATAAATTCCTTTTTATTTAGCATTGATGTCGCACTTGATTCAAATTAATATTACAGATTAAATGTAGTAATTAGGGAATGACTCCTAAGTCGTCTCATAAGGATCAAACTCGTAGTGTGGAGGGGGGGTTGAACAGGTTCATGAATTGAATTAATACTTTAAATTAAACATTGATTAAAACGGTTGGTCACTAATTCAATTGCAATGTTTCCTTTCCTTGATTAACAACAAATTACACACTCCTCTTACCCCTAATCCAACACGAATTAACCAACTAAGCAAAGGTTAATCCGGTCTTAAAAAATATGAATTAAGCAAACACAATGCATATGTCTAATCAATTATCCACACATAAATTAATCAACTAAGAGAATATTAAACACAAATTAGGCAAATAAGCGTGTACCTAATTGCAAGCACATTGTAGATTAAGCATTATGCAAGGTATGAGAAGCAAAATCGCAATGACAGTGTGCAGTAATCTCAAGAAAACGTTGCAATCTCACTAATGTCCAACCAAACAAATTCACGCTACCATCAAAACGCAATGGAAAGAGTCAAGAACAACAAAAAAAGTGAGGAAAAATGACAGAGCAAAATGCAATAGAATAGGAAAATGTAAATGGAAAATGAAATAAAGACTAGAAAACGTAAGTGTAGAGAGTAAATGAGAGAAAAAACGAAAATGGAGAACTAAAGTTGTCAGAACCCATAAAAGTGACGTGTTATGGAAGGGGACAGATGTCTCAAAAATAAAGAGATTGGGCATTTTATAGAAAATTCCAAACGAAGCTCATCTCATTACTTTTCAGAATCTGCATCTCTCTAAAACATAAGCTTTTATCTTTTCTCCTCCTTCTCTCTAGAAATTCTTCACTTCATCTTTTCAATAATCAGGCAGTGCTTAAGCAATCAGGGCATCAAAAGCTTCTTCTTTCACTGATCAAATTCAAGTATGAAGTCAGTAAGCTTATCCCCTTCTTAGAAATTATATTTTCTGGCACATGCAAGCTAAGTTTCTGGTTGCATGTGTTCATCATATTCTTCTCCTCAATTCTAATCACACTTCTGGTCTTTTGATTGGTTTATTCTCATCAATTGGTGAGCTATAGGTTTCTAGGATTTTTGGTGGTGAGCGAGTTTCTCCAACTATGATCTTTTGGTCCAGTTAAGCGGTAAGGGAAGCTAGTTAATTTAATTATGATTTATTATGTATGAAAATGTTGTTTGATGATTACCCATGTGTGTAAAATTGAATAATTTGGTGTTCGGTGCTGTTGGTGTGGAATATTGATGTTGTGTTCATGATGATTGTGTGAGTGAAATTGGAAGGAAGTGTGGTAGTGAAAATGGGGAATTTGTGTTCGGTGTGAGTTTTGCCTGTATGGGAAATCTGGGTAAGTTGTTTAAGACTTGTTAGAATCCTTAAGCCACTCAGAAATGTACCAAAACTAGGAAATTTGATTCTCGGTCATTGGGTGCATGATTCTGCAGAATTGACTCTCAAGTATGAGATGAAACTCTCTTAATGATTTTAGAAAGGCATAAATACTCTTAATTAATGTGTAAGGATGTGTATGATATAAGTTTGGAGGATTAGAAGTTGGGAGAATGTAGTGAAATTGGTAAGGATTGGTGTTGATCATAATTTTGCAGTCATTTTGCAGAATTATGCAGTTCGCTGAGGGTCCTTCATTGACTGTTCAACTTCCTCTAATGCTCGGTCTTAACTGAGTTATGCTATTGTGGATTCTCAGTTAATGACCGATCAGTCTTGTGTTAATATTCAATTGAATATAGTGTTCGGTCAAGTCATAGCCTTTGGTATTAACTGCACTCGGTCTGTTATAGGCCTTATTTGTTAATGATCGCTCGGTCATGTAATAGCATTCGGTCTCAGTAGTGCTCTGTCTTGTACTTGTATTCGGTTTTAACAGTGTTCGGCCTAAGCTAATAGTGTTCAGCCTAACCCAATAGTGTTCGGCCTAAGCTAATAGTGTTCGGCCTAAGCCAATAGTGTTCAGCCTAAGCTAATAGTGTTCGACCTAAGTCAATAGTGTTCGGCCTAAAGCCAATAATGTTCATTCTAAATCATAAGTGTTCAGTATAAGATTCAAGTGTTCGGTTAAACTTTAGTATTTGATTGTGCTAATGTTCGGCTCCAAAACCGTTTCGGTTCATGCTTGAGTCTTACTCTTTAAATGATCGTTCTATCATGTTCACATATTGGAAGTGCTCTTCCTTTCAGTCTTGTTCATATGTTATGTTGATCTTTCCGTTCGGTCGTGCTCAAGGGTGGGAGTTGTTTTACTGTTTGGTTTGATTTTTTTATTTAAAGGTGTTATGGATGAGGAAGTGTGGTATGATAATTCTAACGTAATGTGAAAGTATGATATGATATTTGTAATATGGATGTGAAAGAGTATTCCAAGGAGGAATGTCTTATGGATGGTTATTGAAGTTTTAAGTATGAATGTGGGTATCGTGCTAAGTTGGTGTTCATCCTGATATTCTAATGGTCACCAAGTCTAAAGTAGAGAATGGTGAGGCGTGTGGTGAGAATAGTAGGAGGCCTGGTCGCGTAATAGCTTGGGTTTCCAGCTAACAGACTAAACTCATGTGGTAGCTTGGGTTTCCAGCTATAGTGAGGGATGAAGGGCTAACCTCGTGTGGCAGCTTGGGTTTCCAACTATGGTAATCGTGAGGTTTCCAGATTACCTCCCACGAGTGCAAGAACGACCATAGCTGCATATTCATACTTGTCCGGACGGTTAGAGTAAAGTGGTTAGTCATTACATGCTTGTATGATATGTTATGTGTATATTATATTATATCTTTGTCTGAATTGCATGTTAACATGATTAATTAAATTGCACTAGCTTACCTTATTTCTTGTCGTGTCATGTCCGTTAGGTCGTCTTCTTCATTGTAATGATCACCCTGTCGGTATGAGCAGAGTGTGAAGAGGGTTCTCTAGAGCAGGCGCTGGAAGCAGAGGATCCACCTACTTAGGTATTAGACTGTTCGGTCTTGTATATAGTTTGTATAAGCGTAGGATTTTTGTAAAGTTTTAATTTTATGCCTATTTTAAGATAACTATACAGATAATACTTAATAACTTAGTTGTATATCGGTTCTATTTTATTGTAAATGTAAGTACTCTTAAATATAGTTTATAACTATATTTTTGGGATGTTACAAAAGTGCAAAACGAAAATGAAATTGAAATTGCTGAAAATGAAAATACTGGAAAATGAAAATGAAAACCTAAGTGAAGAGCTCTTTGATAACGATTGAAAAACAGTTATTTTCAATGTTCATTTGAGATCAAAATACACCCTTTAAGGCTTAGATAGAGCTTAGAATCAAGCAAAACACGTAAGTTGAGTTGGTTGAGAGTCAAAAGCTGTTTTTAGAGATATTATGCTTGTTTTGCATTGTTTTGCATTGTTTTTAGAGATATTACCCTTGGAGAAGATCTCTTGGATACTTAGGCTCCTTTTTATCCAATCTAGGGTTTGTTTTTCCATTCTTCCATCATTTTTCATCTAGTTTCACCATGACAATGGTGAACTAAACCCTTTTGTTGTTGGGGAACAATGTAATCTTTTGAAACTCTCTTTTATTGAAACTCTTATTTATTTATATGCTTGTCATATGCTTTGATTATCAATTGTTGGGTTTCTCATATGCCCTTAATGCTTTTATCGTTTAACTCATTCGATAATTGTTGTTTGTCTTTATTGATACGGGAACGTACGGTACTGTCATGAACTGGTGGGAAATTCCTTGATTAAGCAATACCACCTAGGGATAGGGGGTAGGACGATCAATTGTTTTTGCTTCCGTTTATCATGCATNGGGTAGGACGATCAATTGTTTTTGCTTCCGTTTATCATGCATTATTAATTACTAGGGGAGGCTAGGGATAGCAAGCCAGTAATTAGTAATAGGCTTTTTTTGCCGAGGGATCGGGTTTAGGGTAGACTAAGAAAGTTTGCATGATAATTAGATAACAAGCAGAATCAAATAAGAGGAGTAAATAAGAGAGAGTGGATAAGATGAAATTGTAAACCCCAACAACTCCATTCATCCATAGTCTTTTTCTCGTCAATTGAATCAATCACATTTGCATGTTTACTTGTTGTTTCTTGCATCCAAACCAATTAATTTTTCTTTACAAGTCTTACGATTTCAATTTGCACGAATGATAAGGCCTTCGAGTTCTTTGGGAAGAATGATATTGGGTTTACCAATTATATTACTTGAAACGATCTGGTACACTTGTCAGAATGTTAACAAGTTTTTGGCGCCGTTGCCGGGGACTCGAGGTTTAACTTTTTCAAGTAGTGTAAATTGACTGAAATTTGACTTGCTTGCAATTATTGTTTATATTTTGTTTTGTTTAATTTTATTTTATTTTTGTTTAAAAGTGCTTTTAGGGTCTTTGTTTCTTGTGTATGCAGGAAACAATACACACTAGGAGTAAGAAGAATCAACAATCTCTTCTTGAAGGGCTATCAGATAGGAGAAGAAGGAAAATTAGACGTCCTTCACGTGAAAATTTTCCCTCTCCTGAAAGACTTTTGCAATCTTCACTAGAGACTTTTGCACAGGACATAAAGGATATGGCGGAACAACCTCCTCCAAGACGCACACTGGAGGACATATCAAACACGGTGGGTCCTTTGCACTTCAACAGTATAGCCATGCCAGCAGATAATGCAACAAACATGGTGATGAACCCTGCACTCATCCAGCTAGTACAGAGCAACCAATTTCACGGGTTATCAAATGAGAATCCCTATGATCATTTGACTACTTTTAGTGAAATCTGCAATACTGTCAAGATGAACAGAGTTTCAGATGACATGGTCAAACTCAGCTTGTTTCCTTTCTCTCTTGGAGGAAACGCTAAAGCATGGTTGCATCCATTCCCAGAAGGTACTTTCAGAAATTGGGAGGCTATGGCAACACAATTTGTAATAAATTCTTTCCACAGACAAAGATCAATCAAGGGAAGCTGGAAATTTCTTCATTCAAGCAAGGAATGGAAGAAGCTCTTGGACAGGCTTGGGATAGATTCAAAGGCTGTTGAGGAAGACCCCAGTCCATGGGTTTGACAAGACCTCATATATACTTGCTTTCCTTGGAGGCCTACACACTCAGTCAAAGATGATGCTAGATGCTTCAACTGGAGGCAATATAAACAGAAAGACTGAAGATGAGGCCTATGAATTGATTGAAGATATGGTTATGAATGAAGTGACGCATAGTGAAAGGGGCGTACAAAAATGAGGACTTTTGCATCTCCCTGTTGATGATGCTATGACTGCTCAGAATCATCTCTTTACTCAAAAACTGGAGAAGTTAACAAAGGTCCTTTCTGAACTTCCAAAGGGGATAAGGAATATCTCTCAAACTCAACAACTTTGTGATATATGTGATGGTGACCATACTAATGGTCAATGTGCTTTTCCTGAAGAAATGCAGCAGGAAGTTAACTACATGGGAAATCAATTACAGTACAGGCAAGGTACTGGGCAAGTAGGAAGCTTCAGGCAGCAACAACCATCACCTTTATGGCAGCAGGTGAAAAGCTTGACAGAGACTGTTAGAGGCTTAAGTGACAAATTTGATAAATTTTTTAAAGTATATGAGTCTTAGCTAAACAGTAATCAAGCCAACTTTAGATCATTGGAGTCGTAGATTGGCCAGCTATCTAAAATATAGAAACCACCGAGAAGAATCAATTTAGGGCTAACACTGATGTTAACCCTAAAGATGAGTGCAAAGCTATTATGAGAGAAGATAAAAGGAAGGCAGAAGTGGAACCAATTAACTTTGAAAGCAGTGAAGAAGAAGATGAAGAGATGATGAGTGTTGATGAATTCAATAAGCAGAAAAGTGGTGAAGATGAAAAAGAAAAAAATGAGAAAGATAAAGAAATCATTGAGTCAGATAGTAGTAGAGGTGAAGAAGAAACGAGAATAGAATGCAGTCATAATGGGCCGTTTAGAGAAATTTTTAACCAAATGACTGTAGTACCTTTAGCAAATCAACAAATCCCTCCCTATTCTGAAAGAATTAAATACAATCTTGAAGATGAAGTTGAACTCACTGATGAAGAAGAGGATCCTGGTATTCAACCTCAGATGAGGAATCATTCGCCTAAAGTAGAAGATCCAGGATGTTTAACACTATCATGTGTTCTTAATGATTTTGATGTAGGAGAAGCCATGATAGATTTTGGATCTAGCATCAATATGATACCCAAGCATTTCTTGAAAAAAAATCAGAGGGCTAGTATTGAAACCGTCTGGTCTTACTGTGACGGTGGCGGATGGTTCTTTAAAAGTACCACTTGGTATGGTGGAGGATGTTATTGTGCGAGTGGAGCAGCTAGAGTTCTTGGTAGATTTCATTATCATGGACATGGAAAATGATGAAGAGATTCCTGTGATTTTGGGAAGACCCTTCATGGAAACTTCAAATATGCTTATTAGTGTCTATGATAGAAGAATAATGATGAGAGACCAAGAATATTCGCTTCTTTATATTGGCTATAAGGAGAATGAGGTCAAAGTAAAAATAAGAGCCAGATATGAGAAGTCAGGGAGAAAAGCTGAATATGAAGATAGCACATCAGGTACTGATTATACTGACAGTTGTAATGTTTTGCAGGTATCTGTGAGTAAAGAAGGAAGAACCATTCATCCTGAATCAAAAGAAGACTCATTCCGACCGGACATTAAAGTGAAATATAAGAGGAGGGAGTGGCTATTAAAAGAGCTGAAACAGAAAGGGGTGCTGGAGATTGAAGCACCATACAGTAGACATACCAACAAAGTGGATAGAAGAAAGCTGAGGATTTGGTGTACTAGAGACACCAACACAAAGGATAACACGTGATGTTGCTGGGACAATTTACTTTGTTGTACAATATTATTTTTAGGATTATTTCATTTCTAAACTTGTAATTCTTTGGATATTTGAAAATTTTTTGGGTAGCATCTACTGAGGGATACTAACTTTTTGTATCCACTGAAGGATACCAGGAAGGTACACCTACTGATGGGTGTTGGTAAGGATTGCATTTACTAATGAGTGCTAAACAGGTTTGGGTCAGGCTCGTGACGTTAAACAAGCGCTACCTTGGAGGCAACCCAGTTGATCGTTTATTTGTTTTTAAACTCTGTCTTTAGTGCATTATAGGTTTGCATGTACATTTGAGAGGGGAAAGACATGTAATTGAAAAAAAATTGAAGCCAAAATTAGGTGCTACAAGGAGGAATCGCGCAAAAGCAAGCAAAGAAGAGGGGTGAGAAACTACCGCTCACCGCCGGGCGGTGCATTTTACCACCGGGCGGTGGCGGCGAACACCCCAGCCCAAGCTCTTTAAACCTGGGTGATTTTAGGTGTTTTGCACTTGAATCCCCTCCTTTGCATTTCGCCAAGCGGTCTCCTTAAGCCTTAGCACCCAATTTGCACCTTCAAAGGGTTTCCAAAGAGATTTTCCCACATTTTCTTACCACCCACTCACAAAAACCTAGTTTCTTGTCTAAAATTTGGGGTTTTTGGTGAGAGTTGTTCATTAGGAGCCATTCATAATCAATTGGACAGATTCTTGCAAGCATATAGCATCTCCACTCAAGTAAGTTGTGCAATTTCATTCTTAGGTTTCTATTTTTGAAATTTGATGAAGAGCATGCTTAGGAACATGATAAATTAGGATTTTTGATTTCTATGCACGAATTGATGAAATAAGAACTGTTTAAACCAATTGAATTGCATGGATTTTGCCTGGATTGATGAAATTAGTGTTTGAGTGGAGACTAGGGCAGTTTAGAATTTTTTTGTTTCGAAACCCTAGCGCACTGTCGAGCGGTTTGCAGCTTAGAGCATACCTCCGGGCGGTCTCCTTGGACGTCGGGCGGTCTGCTTTCAATGTTTGTTAGATGCTTGATTTTGATGCAGGGATACTGAGGGGGCCCTGTTTTACCCTCAGTATTGGACTGTAACTGATCTGCAATTGATTAATGATGTACTTCTAATGATGAATTCCTGTGGTTTGTTTTGAATTATATCTTATGCAGGAATGGCATCAACATCAAGAAAGGGGAGAAATACTGGCAACAAGAGGAAGGAGCCTGAAAGGCCAAGAGGATTTTACTCTCATAGGTTCCTCTCCAGAAAGCATGAAGAACACTATGCAATTATGCAGGAGAGGAGATTACTTATGGAGAGGAAGGCTACCTTCATTCCTGATTTGGCTCTTGAATTTCGAGCAGAGATTATGAGGAGAGACTGGGAAAGGTTGACGACTTACCTAGCACCAGCTAGCATTGAGTTGGTGAAGGAATTCTACACAAACGCCTTATCCAGAGGTGGAGTTTCGGCTGGAAGGTTTATGAGTTATGTGAGGGGGCATATTGTCAAGTATGACCCCGATACCATAAACATCTTTTTGGGCACTGAGTGGCCAGGGGAGCAGTGCCAATATGCGGCACAAGTTGGTTTGTTCGGTGACAGAGCCGAGATTGAGAGGGTTATGTGCCTCCCTGGAAGGCATTTTCAGGCTAATCCTACTAGAGTACCGGTCAAAATTAGGAGGTTAGACTTGACGGCTTTGGCAAGATATTGGATGGCATTCACTCATGCCAACATCCAACCGTGCTCCCATATCTCTGACATCACGATGCATCAGATCATTCTCATCTACTGCATGCTGAGGCAGATGGATGTAAACGTTGGCAAGATCATTGCTGACAAGATACGAAGTTGCGCTACTACAGTGCGCAGCAGGACACCATTGGGGCATCCATCTCTGATCACCTTTTTGTGTCGGCAGGCTGGGGTGGACACTACAGTTCCACCATATGAGAGACCTAGAAAGGCCATTGATGCAGCTTATTAACATCAGTACTGCGCAGAGGCAGGGGCAACAGGAACGACACCTAGGAGACGTCCTAGGAGAGCAGCAGCACAACAGGAGCAAGTGCCTGATGATGTACCAGCACATCGTGCCGAGTCATTCCAAATGCGGGACATGTACATGTCTTTGGTAGAGTCTAGGATGGGGGCCCTTCACAAGGGATAGGTAGTGACTGCTGAAATAATAGTAGGATTGTATGATCAGCCACCAGTACATAGGTGGACCATGGATGAGTTTCATGCAGCAGTGGCTTGGCCTCAGGAGCAGGCATAAAGTAGTGAGTCTGGTGCAGCTGGAGCACCAAAGACAGATGAGGATAATAATGAAGAAAATTTCGAGGATGCTGATGATGGGAGCCAGGAGGACTCAGATGACAACATGGGATGATTGAGGGCATCTACTGATGGATGTCCATGATGTAGACAGGGTTTTATTTACTTTTTTGTTCTTTCACTTTTGTACTTTGTTTTTTTTTTCTCTTAGAATAGGTTGCATTTTTATTTTCAGTGTTTATGCTTGGCTTGAAAACTTTTCTAAGAATGTTTGACTGAATGGCATGCATGATAAGTCTATTTGATGATGATTAGATGTTGATGATAATTGAGTTGTGTTGCATGTTGATATCCAAGTGAAAAAGTTCACTAGTAATGTGAACAGATGTGTGATGAATTATGATTGTGGTTATGATGTTAAGTAGGGTGTATGAATGAATGATGTGTGAGAAAGCATGTTGTGTGAGGTATTGAGCTCCAGAGTTTCATTGTTGTATGTATTGTTTACAGGAAAACATGAATGATATTGCCTTAATCTTGATGATTGATTGAATTACATGTAGATGTTATATGATCAAGGCCATTTTTGAAAACCCTTCTCTAGCCAAATTTTCACCCAAAGTGCTTGAAATATTATACCTTTTTTGAACCTTAGCCTTAAACAGAATGAGAACCCATGATTTTAAATTCTTTACCTTGAGTTGGGTTGAGCTTAACTGTATGTGTTGAAAAGGTTCAAGTTTGGGGTTGTGTGGGGGAAATCGAAAGGCAATTGAAAAGCATTGAGCTCAAATGTTGAGAAAGAAAAATGCATGAGAAAAAGAAAAGAAAAGAAGAAAAGCATGAAGATGAGCTCAATGTAAAAATAAAAGAAAAGGGAAGAAGTTGGGAATAAGTGAGATTGGTGAGGNAGAGAGTTGTGCTTAAACTTTAAATATTATTGTAGCTCTCTTACCTCAAGGATTTTGCATTCTAGAAACACCAATTTTTCTTGTTAGCCAGCCTCAATACAAGCCTTAGAAAAGTCCTTATGATGGCATTTGCATGTGAAGATTTTGATTGTTTGAGATGAATGACAATTTTGTTTCATGTAACTTGTGAATAATAGAGAGTTGGAGTGTCACCTTAAACACTTGAGTGATTGAGTGAAACACTTGCTTGGTGAGAATTGATAAATTTCATGCTTACATCTTTGCTTAGTGGATTGGTCATTCATAAAGTGTAACATCTGTTGAGAAATATGTGATTTGAAAGCATGCATGCATCTTGATTTGATTCCACTGAAAATCTGAAATTGAGAAGTTCTTGTCATGAATTTTAGGAGTGTCGAACTATTGGATGAAAAAGTGGAAAGCCAAGTTTTGTTTTATTTGGTTGGAAAATAGTTATTTTCATGCTTCATTTGAGATCAAAATACACCCTTTAAGGCTTAGAATGAGCTTAGAATCAAGCAAAACACGTAAGTTGAGTCGGTTGAGAGTCAAAAGCTGTTTTTAGAGATATTATGCTTGTTTTGCATTGTTTTGCAGCGTTTTTGATGAAAATCAAGAATGGGATTCAAGATGGAAGGTCTTAGACTCAAGAAAGAAGAAGAAACATGAAGAAAAGAAGAGTATAGGAACCGCCCAGCGCCAAAATCCAACGCTGGGCGGCCAAATGTGAGGAGAAGCCACTGTCTGGCGCCCAAGCAGGGAAGCTGGGAGGTTTTGCGATTAGAGGCAAACCGTCGGGCGATACAACTCACTGTCGGGCGGTGGCACGATTCTGGGGAAACCGTCGGGCGCCAAAAGTGCGATACCGGGCGGTTGTCTGCTGGGCTTGGACCTAAATTCTGTGACGCTCCTCAGCTATAAATAGCCCTAGTGTGACTTCAGATGCATTCTTTTGACAGAAAGAGGCGGCTAGACCTAGTTTTCACTCCTTAGAGAAGATCTCTTGGATGCTTAGGCTTCTTTTTATCCAATCTAGGGTTTGTTTTTCCATTCTTCCATCATTTTCCATCTAGTTTCACCATGACAATGGTGAATTAAACCTTTTTGTTGTTGGGGAATAATCTAATATTTTGAAACTCTCTTTTATTGAAACTCTTATTTATTTATATGCTTGTTGTATGCTTTGATTATCAATTGTTGGGTTTCTCATCTGCGCTTAATGCTTTTATCGTTTAACTCATTCGATAATTGTTGTTTGTCTTTATAGATACTGGAAAGTACGGTGTTGTCATGAACTGGTGGGAAATTCCTTGATTAAGCAATACCACCTAGGGATAGGGGGTAGGACGATCAATTGTTTTTGCTTCCGTTTATCATGCATNGGGTAGGACGATCAATTGTTTTTGCTTCCGTTTATCATGCATTATTAATTACTAGGGGAGGCTAGGGATAGCAAGCCAGTAATTAGTAATAGGCTCTTTTCGCTGAGGGATCGGGTTTAGGGTAGACTAAGAAAGTTTGCATGACAATTAGAAAACAAGGCGAACCAAATAAGAGGAGTACATAAGACAGAGTGGATAAGATGAAATTGTAAACCCCAACAACTTCATTCATCCATAGTCTTTTTCTCGTCAATTGAATCAATCGCAGTTGCATGTTTACTTGTTGTTTCTTGCATCCAAACCAATTAATTTTTCTTTACAAGTCTTACAATTTCAATTTGCACGAACGATAAGGCCTTCGAGTTCTTTGGGAAGAACGATATTGGGTTTACCAATTATATTACTTGAAACGATCTAGTACACTTGCCAGAGTGTTGACACTCTTCAAGGCACAAAAATGAAAATAGAAATGAATGAGAGAGTTCCTCAGGGTGGCTACTGATAACGTTTGAAACACCGTTATTTTTATACTTAATTTTGATACTTAATGCATCCTTTTTTACGTATAAACTTGCTTGGACTCATGATTTTGCTTTAGTTTTGTGAATAAGAGAGTTGAGGATATGGTTTTTGATTTTATCACTCAATTCCCTTGATTTTGTAAGTTATTGGAATGAATTGAAAGAACAATTAAAGTATCAAATGGTTGGAGTGCAAAAAAGTCAATCAGTCAACCAGAAAAGTCAACCGGTCAACCAGAAAGTCAACCAATCAACTAGAATGCTGAAAAGTCAACCAGAGTGTAGTTTCAGTATCATAGGTGGCGTTGAGCGTCAATTTTCGCCAGTTTTCACTCTTTTGCGCCTGAGCATCACTGCTTAGCGCCAGATGAGTGTCGCACCCACCGTTGAGTGGTAAACCAGTGTTGAGCGCCATTTGTGTAGGCCTGGACCAGTTTTTCTGTTATTTTTATGATCTATTTAAAGACCCAGACAACCCAGAGAGGCTATCTTTTGATAGAAAGAGGCGCAAAAACACTATCTTCAACCCTCAGAGGCGGATTTTGGATGCAGGAGCTCCAATCTATCAAATCTAGGGTTTATCTTTTCATTCTTTTCATTATTTTCATTTAGTTTCACCATGTTTATGGTGAACTAAACCTCCATTGTTGTTGTGGAATTGATGTAATCCTTTAAAACTCTCATATATTGAATTGATGCTTTATTCATATGCTTTTATTCATTAATTGTTAGGGTTTTTCCTCTTTACTCTATGCACGTTTTGTTTAATTCATTCAATAGCATGATCTTTGATTATATCTTTATGGACACATATAGATAGATCTAGACATGAGGGAATTCTCTCGGAAGCAATATTACCTAGGCATAGGGATAGGAGGATCGATTGCCTTAAGCTTCTATGCGAATATTGTAATGCATGATCAATTGCTAGGGAGACAAGACATTGTAAACTAGTAATTAGGAGTAGGCTCTTTTCACCAAAACATTGGGATTATGGTAAATTAGAAAGTGGCATTGACATTAATGAAAAAGTCGAATTCTTAGATATATAAGAGTGGATAGGATGAAATCATAAACCCCAACAACATAATTCATTCATACATTAATCACATGCGTTATCTTTTTGGTCAATTGATCAAAACCTTTGCATGTTTATTTTCTGTCTTGCATAAAAAACCCAAATTTTCGTTTTCTCAAGTCTAAAATAGTCAAGAAATCACATGAAAGTCTAGGCCTATGAGTCTTTAGGGAAACGATACTCGGTGTTACCGTTTATATTACTTAATACGATTCGGTACACTTGTTGGAGTCTTAACAGTTGCATGGACACTTTACCCTAGGTCAAGGCCAAGTCAGCCCCATAATTGGGCTTTTCCTAAATTTGACTAAAAATGGACCCAAAGTTTAAAATCTGGTTCAAAATACATTGAAACAAAATTACAAATGAAAATAAAAACAAATGTTGATGTGGAAAATGGTAGATGACGTGACAACTCTCTTTATATCTGAAAATATAATTTCTAAAATTGCCCTGAAAATAATAATGAAAATAATTAAGCTTAGATAATTCAAATTAATTGAAATAAGAATTACTCGTCAAATTAAATCTAAATAGCAAAAATGAGAAAATAATGAACACAATTCATTAATTAAATTCGGTGTAGATTTTCTTTTACTACAACCATATAAGCGATGAATTATTTCCTATGTGAATTACGTTAAAATTATGTTTCTCATGAATTTAGAGTATTTTTATATATTTTGTATATAATATTAGTTTTTATTGGTGCACTCTTAATGCATTGTGTCATATTTTGATTATTAATAAAAATTAAATAGATATTTTGAAAAAATAAAGACAAAATATTGATTTAAAAACCATAATTTTGTAGAGAAGTAAAATTTTCTCTAAATATTACATAATCTATGAATTACAATAAGTTAAGTAAGTTGTTATTTGTTATCAATGAATTTGATCGATGAAATGTAATAAACGTGATATAAAATGTAAGAATGAATCCTCTAAGACTTAGACGATACTTTCCCAAAATTACTTCTAATGTATATATATATATATATATATATATATATATATATATAGTATGATATCTGGGTCGAGCGATAATAAAAAATATTAAAGATATAAAATAATCAAAGGATAATCAAGAATATCTTATTAAAGATATTGATAAGCAGAAGATAAAATAATTAAGGGATAATAAAGAATATTTATTTAAATATATTTAGCAACTAACCAGATTTTCAGGTAAGTCTATTTATATTATATTCTGTTTATATTTTATTCTGTTGGGCTTATATCAGTTCAAGGTCCATGAGACAAATTATAAATAGAGAGTCAGGGCCACAAGCCA
>NC_028357.1:20606914-20621457 GCF_000741045.1 Vigna radiata var. radiata
ATCTTATTAAAGATATTGATAAGCAGAAGATAAAATAATTAAGGGATAATAAAGAATATTTATTTAAATATATTTAGCAACTAACCAGATTTTCAGGTAAGTCTATTTATATTATATTCTGTTTATATTTTATTCTGTTGGGCTTATATCAGTTCAAGGTCCATGAGACAAATTATAAATAGAGAGTCAGGGCCACAAGCCAAATACTTCCAATCACCTTCTAATCATCTTTCAATCACATTCCACTCACACTTTACTTACGTTTGAGCAGAACTCAAACATACAATTGTGATACACAATTCCCAAAACTGCTCCTAACTTGAGCGTTGGAGTGCCATTGCAGGTACCTCCCCCTCCGGTCAAAGATCGAAGTCCACCCAACGGTCAAGGCTGAAGGAGAGCGAGCGGTCAAGACTCAGGAAGAGCTAGCAATCCAGTCCATCCCAGCACCAGAAAGTGATAAAGCCGCATCATCCAAGTTAGTGTCTCGGTCCCCAAAAATATCTACCGAAACAATATATATATATATATATATATATATATATATATATATATATATTCATTCACGTGCGTGCGTGCGCATTCCTTCATATAAAAAAAATCAAGCAATTAAACATCACTAAATGAATTAACTTTGAAATGCTAAGTTTCTTTTTTTAAGTGTTTAGTACAAAAGATTAACCATAACCTTATATATACATCAAACTGAAATGATTTGTTTTTTTAAGATTATTTATTTTATTTCGAAAGTATAACTGTCTAAATAGACAACCATTTTTAAAAAAATCTCAAAAATTTCTTGGACAAATAAGTTAAATGTTAAAATTTGTAATCCAAAGTAACTTTGAAGAATAATCTTTTGATGATTAAGTAATAACAAAACTTTTAGAAGAAATTTTGTTTTCTATTTTTTTTTAAATAAAAAAAGTAAGTGTAAAATTTTTAAAGCACAATTCACCCTTCTCTCTTTTAGTCTAAAAGCTTTTAATTTAAAAATATATGTTCAAAGATTTAATTATTATGCTTTTCATTTTTATTTATATTACAATCATATATTTAAATATAATTACAAGTTAATAAATTTAATTTTATATTTTACAACTATTTATTTATTTTTATATTGAATCTTTATATTAAAAAATTATATAAAATATGATATAAGAGAAATGAATATGCATTTTAAAGTTAAAATAAAGGAATATGATTGTTATTTAAAATAAAGCATTAAAAAGTTGATGATAAAACAGAAATATTCTATAAAAATTGACATAGCATGCATCTGATTTTATTATGAAATTGTGTGAAAACTGGTAGGAGTTTGTATACTAAATTCGAACATTGAAACGAACCACCAAACGCATTATTGCGGACAAATAATCAACTCCAACATAACACTTACCAACTCCTTCTCATCTCATGTTTTCGATATTCAGTTATATATATTACCAAATTGTTTCATTCAAATCCAAATGTATAAGGAAAGATTATATTTGAATTTTAAAGATAAAATATTAGATATTCTGTTGTTGATTGAAAAAGAAGAAATAAAGTTAGTTTGTGGAGACCGAAAATAAAATAATAAAGAAATAAATAGCGTTTAAAGAGTCAATATAATTAAAAAATAAAAGATATATTTTAGGAGAAAAAAACGTAAAGATAACAGAAAAGAAGACGCGGCAGAGGTATGGTTCTCCCGCCACATAGATAGCAGATGCGAAGAAAGTGTATGAGAAGTCAGGTTTTGGCCACACGTGTTCCCTCCTCCACACCCTTCTCAATCTCTCTCCCTATAACACTCCACACTATATTTCACCGTTACTTTCTCTATTTATTTTTTATTATTATTTTATTTATGTGTTTATATATATTATATATATATATAATAATTCGATGAGAAGTTTTCTCTCTCTTTCTCTCTCGCTCGTTACCGCGAACTCGATCGGCATCGGCACCCACACGAGGGGAAACGCGATTTCCTTTTCCCTTCGCTAAACAAACAAACAAACTCTTTCTCTTCAGGATTCCAAATCCATCCCTGTAAGATTTCTATTTTCTCCAATTTAGGGTTTCTCTCTCATTCCTCTCTTCAATTTCTTCTTCTTTCTTCTATCTTCTTTCTGACGCCACTTTGCGAATTCGTTTCTTCCTATCCTTTCTTCTACGATTATATTAACTCAATCTTCCCTTCCCCTTCCTATCCTCAGGCCTATCTGTTGACGAGACAAAAAAATTAAAAAAGAAAAAAAAAAAAGAAAGAGAGAGTAGGGATTTCCTTTTGTATTTTTTGTTCTGTGGATAAATTCGATTCTGTTATTCGTCCTCTCATCATATTCTAGCTGTTGTTTTTTAGAGAGATTAATGTCAATTGGGTTATTATGCAAGAAACTCTGTGAAGTTTTTGGTGCTTTGTTTTAGTTTGCCATCCGAAATCGAGGGTTTTCTTGTTAGATCTCAGCCAGGGCCACAGTTTTTTTATTTTTTTTCATTTTTTTTTGTGGTTTTCATATTTTTTTTTCTTTTTCTTCTTGTTCTGGTGTCCTTCCTTTTCTGGGAAGGAAAAGAAAAAGAAAGGACCTCGAGAAAAAAATTAGGGTTTGGTTATTGGTTTAGGGTTGTGTACATACATAGGTAGATAGATACATGCGATGGCGTTGAATTTCTCGCATCGACCGATTTTTTCTGAGGATAATTTGGTTTCGTCGATGAGGATGGGGATTCCGGAGAAGAGCGGTGTTGATAATTGCTATGATTACGGAAGAGATAGGTGTGATAGGGGTGGTGGTGGTGCGACTCACGATGACATTGTCGATCTTTTGCCTTCGGATCCTTTCGGCATGGACATCAGCACCACCTTCACGGCCATCACCGGGTGGCTTGAGGATTTGGAGGTTGATTATGGTGGTTATAGAAGGGATGAGCTTGGGGCGAGTGATGACAATTACCAGCTTTTTGCTGGGTTGAATTTCATTTGGAACAATGCTATGAGGTTCCATGCGTGTGTTGAGGAGAAGATGGGGTTTGGCGAGTGTAGTTCTCTGAGTGACGATGGAGCTGCTGCTGCATCGAGCAATTTTGGGGTTGGATCTGCTTCTGATGCTGATTTATCGGGTTTGCCTGCCACTAGCGGGTCGGGTGATGTTTTTAGACGGGGTGATGACCTTGAAGGAGGAGGTGGGGGTGATGAATCTGGTCCTCACCCTGCCTTTTGTTATTCTCTTGGTTATCTGGGATTGTCTGATCTTCTTGTTGTCGAAAGAGTTTGTAAGTCTCTGCATTCCACGGTTCATGATGATCCGCTTTTGTGGAGGAGTATCCACGTCGATCAGCCTTTGAATGAGAGGATAACTGACGATGTTCTTTTCCGATTGGCTAACAGGGCTCAAGGTAATCTTCAGTGCTTGAGCCTTGTTGAATGTACCAGGATAACTGATGATGGTTTGAGGCGGGTTCTTGAAAGCAATCCCAAATTAACCAAGGTAAACACGCGTTGCCATACTGTGTTTGTGAATTTCACATTGAAACTAAAATTCATCTTAAGCATGTGTATGTGGTTTTACGTGTAAAATTAATTTGGATAATGTCAGATGGTGTTGTTTTATTTTAGTTATTCGTTGAATGTTCCTTTTATACAGCAAGATGGTTAAAAGTGTCTTTTGGGAACTGGTGAAGTAATCATCAGATAAAAAGTCTCTTTTATTCTCATTAAAGAACCTTGGCCGTGTTTTCTGTACACTTTGGATGTGGTTCTCGGGAATTTTATTTATTGGAATCTTTTGCCCAAGTTAGCATGCCTCTTTTCTTTTTTTAATATTTTATTTTCCTGTATATCGTGCGTGAAACATTTGACCTTTTCATTATTTTGCTTATTGTTTTTAATCTCGTTTTCAGTCCTCCATTACAGAAAATCAATTTGGGGTTCTTTTAGAATTGTCTCTATACTTTATCAGTTATTGATAGAGGAATATATGGATTCATTTAGGTGTGGGAAATGCTTTATTTTTGTCCAAAACAATTAAGCAGTTTTTCCTTTTGACCACAACTGTATATTTGTGCTGGTAATTTGCTGACCTAACCGTCCTGTCATTATTTTCTGTTGCTATTTATATCCATTAATGGATGAATTGGTAGAAAATGCGCTATATACACCCTTATTTTGAAGGGAAGACGTGAAATAATAGTGAATCATATATCTAGTTGGGGCAATTTAATTGTTTAATTGTCCCTCATTCAAGCTTATTTTAATGTTGAGATGCAATCAGTTTGAATAATTCTCATGAATTTATTACATATCTTGTCTTTTGTCATTGTTGATGTCGTTGTTTCATGTATCATATGATTTATTGTTGGTCTGCTTTATAATCCCTTCTTGTCAACTGTTATTGATCTAATTACCCTAAGCGTTAAAATACCTGTTGGTCAGCCGTATTTTTCTTTTGTCCATATTATATTATAAACCAAGTAAAATTTTCTCCAAAATCTGTGCAGTTGAGTGTACCTGGATGTACAAGACTCAGTATTGAGGGTATTGTGGGTATGCTAAAAGCCTACAACTCTGTGGGTCCCCAAGGGGTGAAGCATTTATACATAGGAGGTCTTTATGGTGTTACACTAAAGCATTTTGAAGAGTTGAGGTTCTTGTTGGGTGCTGATAGCCGGCAGCAGATGCGGCAGTCCCATAAACCTCACTTCTATCGCAGGGGAAATTTGTATCTGTCTTGTAATGATGATCGAGCCATGGATATTGAAGTTTGTCCACGGTGCCAGAATTTGAGGCTTGTATATGATTGTCCGGCAGAGAGTTGTCAAGGGACGGGACACACCACTCAGATGTGCAGGGCATGCACTCTATGCATACCCCGGTGTAGTCAGTGTGGCCACTGTATCAATGACAGTGAATATGAGGAAACATTTTGTTTGGAATTGCTTTGCTCTTGTTGTTCTAAGCAGCTAGTCAAATGTTCAGATGGAAAGGCTGGACCAGCTAAGTCAGTTATTATTCATGAACAAAGCTAGAGTTGTTGTCAAAGTATCCTGTGAAAAGTCTGAGAAAAAGTTTTATATGGAAGTCATATGAAGCGTTCGTTGAATGCTGTTAGAGTTCTTTGGCGTTCTTTGTAATTGGTCTTGGAGGTGGGATGCATTTGATGGGTATTTTCCTTTCCTAGAGAAAGTGGAAAATGACTCCATTTTTGTGTTTCCGCAGCTACCGGAGTGCAACCTGCAGGAATGAACTTGATTGCCATGATTATTGAACACGTATTGCACACTATGGATTTTCAATTATATTGTGATTAAGAGGTTATGAGGGCTGCAGTTGGGTGTTGTGCTTTGCAACGTTGCATTCGGATAACATTTGTGATTGGCTCGGATGCATAATCGGTGGGAACACTCTGATCTTTAGACTTTGGTTATTTTTTCATTTGCTGTATTGAATAATTGACTCTTGCTAGGTTGTGGTGTTCGTACCCTGTTTTATTTTCTTTTTTTGCCATCCTTGGAGGAGAAAAATAAGGAAAATGGTATTATGTTGTCATTAAATCCACGCTTATGTCACTTTCAGCATTAGCTTGTATCAAATGAAATGCATTTACGGTGGACTTGGACTTGAAAATGAATGCTATTTATTATGTACTTGAGCATTTCCCGGGAAAATTCTGTTTGTCACTTGCTTTGCCCGCCCAATATCGAAAGAAGTGGTTGTGTGGGCATCTAATTTGAATTGATTAACATTAATTGAACAGATAAAAGGCTGCTCTGGCCTTGTCTTTTGTAATTCCTGTGAATGTAACATGTTTGAGAGCGTTCATACTTATGGACATGTATAAGAGTAGCGACATTAACTCTTGTTTTTCCTCTCCTAAGATGATTGCATTAAACAAATGTGAAGAAACAAATGTTTCCTTACACATTTCTGCTACGGCAGTCTACGTTACACCAAGAACATGGATGTCTTGGTAGCCATCTATGTTGGCCATTTTGAGTAGACGGGCTTCTTATGAAACATAAGAAAACTTGGACAGCAAGGTATTACATTCTTAAAATGTTTTGCTTTGTGGTTCTCGGGGAATTGGAGAAACCAAGGCATAGTGTCATATATGAAAAGGTGTGGTGAAAGTCATTCAAAAACCATGAGTTACGTTTTTGTTGCCTTGTGTTGGGAGGGATCACTACGAGTGTGTTTGCTTTCACGTTCAAACCACCTTAAAACCCCATCGGCATTCAGAAGTGAACTCGAATTGTCAGATACTTTCTTAAACGTAGAAGCAACATTTCGTTATTTATGCATTGAAATATAGGCATATAAAACAAACAAACACCAAAAGTTAATTAATCATTTGAATGCATTAACTTATGAAATATTTTCATCATACTTAATAGATGATTCCAATCATAAGAATTTGATTTGAGATAGCAACTAGTTCATGAACACAGTTGAACATGTAGACACTAACAAGACTAAGATTAGCTTCCCTCACATGAACTGGGTCTTCTACTGACACTTTATTGAGTCTTAAAAAGGTGAGAAGAGCATATCTTCCTCTCAAGGTTGCTCGAGACAACACAAGCTCTAGGATCCTGAGAAAGAAAGACAAAAATGTTTAGAGAAAAGAAAGAGCTCAATGAAAGTTAGAGAAAATAATATGGTGATTTCAGACTTGACACCTCGTAATTCGACCTAATATAGCCTAATCTCTACCTTTGAATGAGACAAAGTTACATGACCAACATGCTTTGCATTTTTGTCTCACATAGAAAGTAGCACTATAACATAGTGCAATATGTGCCTATCTCTGTCCCTTTTCCTTTTGAGAGGGTTGCAACATAAGGTTCAAGTCTTATGTCTTCTGTTAAAATTTGTTTTCTCTCTCTTCCACATGTCTCTTCTTGTCTAACTATACTCACTCTCTATGCTAAAGTGAACACTTGGATGTTCTAAGGCTTGATGAGATAAGCAAGGCATACAGGTAGCACCTACCACAAGTCGCACAATGTTTGGTCAGAGCTACAACATCATTTAATACATGTTTCTTCTCTAGCACCTACACTCGTGAATGTCTAATGCTTGCCCACTACTATATTAATAACGTTGTCATTGACGCAATCGAATTAATACTACTAAATTATAGCAACTTCGGTATGTCTAAATAGTCAACCCTAAGTCATCTTCCAAATTGATTCCTAACAAATTAGTTCTTATAATAACTATACAAAAGGGTTATTGAAACAAAATAAAGATAATACAAAAAAATAAAGATAAATAAAATAAATAAAATATAAATAAATAAATAATAATGACAAAAAGAAATAGAACTAAAAAGATAAAAAGAGATAAAAATAATAAGGCTTAATACCTCAATTGGTCCTCTGATTTGTCAACTAATCTCATTTTGGTCCTCTAGTTTGCAACAGCCTCAATTTAGTCACAAATTTTGAAAATATGCACACATTGTATCCCATCCGTTAAGTGGTAGCAGACGGCGTTAAATGTTGTCCACGTGTTGGAGTGAGAATGTGGTGAGGTGTTATTTTTTTTTACATGTCCTGTTTTCATTAAAAGAAACATTGATGATGTGACATCAGAATTGGATTTTGGGTTAAATGGGATCAAAAATTAGAAATTGGGATTTAGGGCTGTGGAGCTTTAGGGATTTAGAGGATTTACCTCCGACAACCACACTGCCCCCACCCAACAGCCACCGCGTCGTCACCAAAAACGTCACCGGCGACCACCATCCCAATCATCAAAACCATTGCGCCATTTGAAGCAGTCACTCCCTTTGCGCTTGCCCTCCTCTCTGGTCAGCTTTCATATCACCGGAGTTGCAGCAGCCGCCACCGGAGTCAAAGCCGGTCCCAACCACTCTCTCTCCTCCTCTCACGCTTGCCTAGGGTGAGTTACCGCCGACGTCTTCCCATCCCTATTTGATAACGCTAGTGCCGTCGACGATGTTGCTCGCCTCTATTATTCTCACTGTCCCGACCAACGTTCCTCCGGTGACTTGTCAACACTCACAGGATTCTCTGGGTCGCGCACGCATCTATTTTGGCAGAGGAGACAACAAATGGGACCGGAGAATTTCCAATGAGTTCCAATTTGGGGTTTTGAAATTTTAGCTAATTTGGGATGTATGGGTTTAATTTGTACTACGTTTCCCTTTGCTGATCCAATCGAAACACAGTGATAATTTGATGGAGAAAGAAACCGAACAATCAGGTTTCTACTGCTTTGACCCTTTCCATTTTTCTGGTAATGCTTGATATTTGGTTTTTACTCTGGTCACAGGGCAATGGAGGGGATGGGTTGGTCTATTCGTTGTGGTTATTTTGGGTTGTTGATTGGCTCGGGTTCATTCGAGAGGGATGAGATGTTGATCACAGGTGAAGGGCGATTCGAGATAGGGAGTGGTTATACGGCCTGCAAGGGAGAATTTATATTTTCTTTTTTTTTTGTTTCGTATGAAAACTGACATGATAAGGGGATACATCTGATTCTGCCTCTCTTTTCCTTCTTATTACCTGTGTTTTCTGGGTGCAACTAAATGGACATTCTGGGTGCAAGTAAATGGACATTGAAGTCTTGATGCTGGGGAATATACACTGTTTTCTACTGTTAGCTATTGCAGGCATTGAAATCTTGTTCTCCTTCTTTCTCTTGTGGTGATGATGCCACATCACCACTAAATAGTCCACGTAAAAAAAAAAAAATAACACCTCACCACATTCTCATTCCAACACATGGACAACACTTAACGCCGTCTGCTACCACTTAACGGATGTGATACAATGTGTGCATATTTTCAAAATTTGTGACTAAATTGAGACTGTTGCAAACTAGAGGACCAAAATGAGATTAGTTGACAAATCATAGGACCAATTGAGGTATTAAGCCAAATAATAATAATGAAAATAGGTTGATTTCATTACTTTTTCAACATATAATTCTTCATTGGTTATATAAGGATTATTGTTCAATTAATTATTGCCTTAGATTTTAAAATTAATCAATGTAAGTTCTCAATTAATATTTTGACGTTCTGACTGTTAACCAAATTATATTCTTAATTAAAAGAAAAAGCTTTGTAGATTAATCATAGTAAATTTTATTTTAAGCACATTTTCAATTAAATATTACTATGTAAAAATCATTAATTTTACTTGATTAAAGGACAAAAGACATAGATAATAATAAATCACAATAAGAATTAAAAGAACAAACAAATTTATTAATCTAACCTCAAAATCTAGTCAGGAAAGGTAAATATCATTAATATCCAATTAATATGTTTAATGGCCATATTAAATGTGAATATACGCTATTTATGAGTGATTGATAGGTCATATTACACGAGAATATGGTATTAATGGACAATTATCAGGTTTTATTGAATTTGATTGTCTGGTTTAATGATTAATGAATGTGTTTGGCTACCGCAAAGCCTTATAAATATATTATTCATGTTGAGGTAAAACAATCTTGATCTATCCTAATAAAAATATAGATCACTCTATGAAAAATACATAATTATGAGCTAAGGCTCATCAAATCGCTCCTAACTTAAGCATCAGAGTGTCTTTTGCAGGTACCTCCCCCCTTTGTCAAGAAGGAAGGCAAGCCATTCAGGCGTTCCAAGCGGCTAAAGGCAAGGAAGACATGTAGGAAAGGTTAGTGTCTCGGTCCCATAAAATATCTACCGAAACATTTTGGCGCTCACCGTGGGGCCGAGTGACATCCCCATGAAAGCCACGAGGAACCACGATAAACACTCGGTCTCCACATCGCTACATCAGATCAACACTAGGAAATTTTAGCTGAACGGAAGCTACACCACAATGGATTATCATCTATACGTAAAGTTTCATCAACAAGATAAATATTAAAAAATCTATAATTCATATATTATAACATTGTTTGAATTTTATTATAAATCACGGTAAAACCTATTTAATTGATAATAGATATAATAACAACTATTTTATATAGATATTAAAAATATATATTATATTATATTATTATAATCGAAATAATTGTCATGATATGTTATATATAATATAATATGTTACTAATCTTGGTGCAAATCAAAATATATTATAACCATAACATTTATCATATATGTTATTTATTGGTTATATAATATAATATATAACTATATCTAATTTTTGTAACCGAATTTGGTGTGATTAAAATAATCAGAAAGATATGCGGATATAATGATCTGCTTTCATTTTACCCATAAATATCTCTTCAGATGAAAAATGGCTATGGTTCCCTAAGACATCTTAGGGTTTAATTATTTATCTGTATTTCAAGATTTATGGCAAGCTACACAGATGCAACGGTAAAATGCTATACCTGCATGCACGAAGAAGGGTAAACGGAAACCAACTTGGGAATATTAGAATGAGTTAATATGATATGCAATTTTTAAGGTAGTATATAAAATCAAGAAAGCTGCAGCATTGTGGAGATTGTCTTCCATAATATATACGCATTGAGATGCATTTAAAGGTCACATGTATTATATTATATGCATTCAAATGCAGGTTTGAATTCAAAAACAGGTGTGAAGAAAAGATTTCCTTCCGCTTAAACGTCTTCAGTTAAGTTTATGATCATGTCAAATTCTTGGAGGATGCTAAAGCAATCTCAAGGCTATAAGCAGTCACAGGACTATAAATCAAAGACAGTCCCCCATGGACTATAAATCAAAGACAATCCCCCAAGAAGAATCTGAAGTTCAAGATCGAGCGGTAAATCCCCCTCGGTCGAGAGGTAAATCCCTCTCGCTGATGTTGAAGACCGAGAGGTAAATCCCTCTCGATGAAAAAGAAACCGAGAGGTAAATCCCTCTCATCGAAGAAAAACCCAAGAGGTAAATCCCTCTCGTCAACCAGAAAGTTGACGAAAAAGACCGAAAGGTAAATCCCTCTCGTCAACCAGAAGGTTGAAGACAAAGACCGAGCGGTAAATCCCTCTCGACTGAGAGGTAAATCCCTCTCGTTGAAGAAAAAATCAAGAAGTAAATCCCTCTCGTCAACCAGAAGGTTGAAGACAAAGACCGAGCGGTAAATCCCTCTCGAAGAAAAATCTGAGAGGTAAATCCCTCTCGTCAACCAGAAAGTTGAAGGCAAAAACCGAGTAGTCGGGAATGCTCCTTGTTAACTCCCATTCTCGTCCGACATATTTAAACCCCTTTGCACCTGCAAAACAGTTGCTCGGGGCTTGGGGGGCTTAATGTACTATACCCCGATGACCGATCGACTAAGGAAAATCTGGGGCCAAAACGGGCAATCGACCGACGGTCAGACACACTAGTCAAGAAAGGTAAATATTATTAATTGCCAATTAATATGTTTAATAGCCATATTAAATGCGAATATACGCTATTTATGAGTGATTGACAGGTCATATTGCACGAGAATATGGTATTAATGGACAATTAACAGGTATTATTGAATTTGATTGTTTGGTTTAATCAATAATCAATGTGTTTGGCTACCGCAAAGCCTTATAAATATATTATTCACGTTGAGGTAAAACAATCTTGATCTATCCTAATAAAAATATAGATCTCTCTATGAAAAATACATAATTGTGAGCTGAGGCTCATCAAACCTCTCCTAACTTGAGGGTCGGAGTGCCTTTTGCAGGTACCTCCCCCCTCTTCCAAGAAGGAAGACGGGCCATTCAGACGTTCCAGGCGGCTAAAGGCAAGGAAGACATGTAGGAAATGTTAGTGTCTCAGTCCCATAAAATATCTATCGAAACACTATCCAAAAGCTTTAAGAATTTAAAATGTCTCTGTAATTTGAAACAATTTATTAGTGACTTAATTACATCACGTCTAAAAACGTGTAAAATTCACATAAAATCATCTCCTAAAACAATCACCTAAATGAATTTTCACTAGTTTCTTATGTCTTGTTCACTTGAAGGGATTTGGGGAGAGTAATTGAGTGGATTTGAGAGGATTTGAACATATTTTTTGTTGTTGTTTATTTGAGTGGATTTGGACATAAGTGAAAGTGAATTTGGAAGTAAATTTTTTTAATTTGTTACATAAATTAAATCATACACTAGTTCTCACAAACTTTACTTCCTAATCCACTTTCATTTACCTCTAAATCTACTCAAATAAACAATAAAAAAATCATCTTCAAATCCACTCAATTACTTTCCCCCAAATCCCTTCAAGTGAACAAGACATTAGTTTTTAGCTTTTATAATATATTTCAAGTTTGTTAAAATCTTCAATGCATAATCTACTCATAATAGATGTTTCACCATATATAATCAATTTTATTTTTATCAAAAAGAGCTAACTCAGAATATTAATAATGTGAATAACAATTTTAGAATATCATAATCCATTTATTATAAACATACCAAATAAAAAGTATATGTAAGTTTAATCATTATGATAGTTTTTTATTTTTGCTGGATTTTCTCAAATATATCATATCTTTTTTTTTTTTTTCAATTGAATTCCTAAAAGTGGAAAATTGAAGCAATTGAATCTTTACCATTAAATTGGATTAACGAGTTAACTTTCAGTTGACTTGTAAGATTGTACTAGAATCATTTAAAGACGTGACATTCAATGTAGAGTGTTTGCTACTATAGAGAGTTTTTGTGCAATTAGAACATTCATGTTTGGAATCCACTAGTTTTCGTTGGAATCGCGAGTTTGGACGTAAAGCGCTAATTCGCTTGACGTGTATCACCAAGTGGTTGTAGTGAAATTGTGTGCAATGTTAATATACGTTTGAATAAGGAAGCATCATACTTGCAAAGGAACTAGTTCTATAGGTATGTTAATCATTAAAGCTTTGGTCTCAAACAAGACGGGGTTACTCCCCTTCTCCTTATCCCAACATTTATATTTTGTGCTATTGGGTGGATAATTCAAGCAAGTCATGGAGGAGGATTTTATCTAAAGCAAGATGTGTGCACAGGTTTGTGGTGGGTGAGTTAGAAGTAATACAAAGCTTATGCTTTTACAAAATTTTGTTTTGCCAAACTTGGTATTATGAAGCCCTAAGCACCACAAACATCTTCCAACAAGTAATTAAACATATATTAGTTAAAACCTTGAACTACCAAGACATGGGAAATTATTTGTGTAATGTAACTTATATCCTTTGTTATTTACTTATTGTATAGCAAGACTTTGGGCCTTGTGGTGAATTTCCATGAATTTAGATATTGGTCATTGTTCGTATTTTGGCATATGGTTTGGTTTGACTATGATCAGGTGTAGTATGATGACTATAGAACTTTCCTTGTCGGTCCTTTTCAGGCCAATTTTGCTCGTGTTGTATCATCCTTCAACAAGGCTCAAGCTAAGAAAGTTGCACGATATCTTCCAAATCCTGAAATGTTGGAACAATTTTCCAATAACTCAGGGAAACAAGATGAACAACAATGTAGACTTGATATATTCTTCTAGGCGTGAATACACACTTTCTTAAAAGCAATATTTCGTCCCTTATAAGAGTGAAGGGGATCACAAAATCCGCTTTTGAGATACAAAGAAGAAATACAACAATGATACTCACTCTTAGTATTACCGTTAAACAAGAATATGATTCTCAATAATTGATTTGTGTGTTAAGAGAATGACGAAATATAGAGAAAAAGTTTCTCAAGTCTCATAAAATCTCTAGAGTCTCATACTTTCAATAGAGAACAGGATCCCTTTATATAGATGTTGACCAGGCATCTTTCAAATCCAAGAGGTACCAGATTCTGTAGTTACATTTCTTCATGAATGATTGTAACTTTTCATGAATGGTAATTCTTCATGAATAATTGTATCTCTTCATGAATGGTAACTCTTCATGAATAGTAACTTTTCATGAATAATTGTAACTCTTCATGAATGGTAACTTTTCATGAATAATTGTAACTCTTCATGAATTTGAAAACTGTCTCTAATACTCTTAAATTCCAACATGAAATACACTGGGGTCCAAAACTGAGGGCAGGTCATACAATTACTAGCAAGCATGTCTCTCTTTTGGGTCCTAAAGCTATCAATAGAGCTCTCAATCAGGAAGACGAAAGTAAGAAGTCAAGGACTGAAGATACTGTCATATCTTAGCTCAAAGTTTTGAAATTATTTTTCCCTACTGACTATGTATTTGTTGTTTCTTATAGTAGTTGAAGTTTCAAACAATGAGCGAAAAGCAAAATAAAAGGAAATTGAAATATTGCCTTTCATATGTTAGCTCTACATACTTCTGTCTTTTCCCTCTTGTATAAAAGCTGTTGAAGTCCGATATTTATTTGTCCTTGTGTAAAACTAATGACACTTAATGGCCACTACACTTGAGTATGCAGGTTCTTGAATGCTCAAAATGTTTGGGGGTTATTATACTATTTTTTTAAAAAACCATAGTCACTGAATTTTTATTATTGGTATTAAGATTGTTGAGATTCATGAAGTGTGATGTTAATTTTGTTGGAAGTCCCACATCGACTAGAGATAAGGCCAATTTATAATATATATATATATATATATATATATATATATATATATATA
>NC_028357.1:20622337-20629228 GCF_000741045.1 Vigna radiata var. radiata
TCCTAATATTTGTGTGAAAATCTCAGTTTGGTCCTCAAGTTTTGAACTGTCTCAATTGGGTCATAATTTTTGTAAAAATGCACACATTTTACCCCAACCGTTAACTGATCTCAAACGGCGTTAAGTTTAGCTGACGTGGTATGCTGATGTGTTGGCTTAATCCCTTCTTGGTCCTCGTATTTGTGTGAAAATCTTAGTTCGGTCCTCAAGTTTTGAACTGTCTCGATTGGGTTATCAATTTTGTAAAAATGCACACATTTTACCCCAATCGTTAACTGATCTCAAATGGCGTTAAGTTTAGCTGACGTGGTAGCCAGAGGACATGCTGATGTGTATTATTTAATTATATGAATTACTTTTTTAAAATAAGCAGTGTTTCACGTGGCACAATGCCTATTATTTAGTTTATTTGAATTAGGGATTTTATTCATCTCTCTCATAATCAGGAATTTTACACAGATTATCTCGTCGGATCAAAAAATAAAGTCACCGGAAAACTCACTGCAATTAGTCTCACAGCCTTTTCTGCAAATGAACCAACTTGGTAACCTATAGGTTCATCACCAGCCTTTAAGCTATTTATTCCACTGATAGCAGAAGATAATTGTTGCACAGTGATATCAGTTAGCGATTGGGGTAAAATGTATGCATTTTTACAAAAAATTATGACCCAATTGAGATAGTTCAAAACTTGAGGACCGAATTGATATTTTCACACAAATACGAGGACCAAGAAGGGATTAAGCCAAGACGTCAACATACCACGTCAGCTAAACTTAACGCTGTTTGAGATCAGTTAACGGTTGGGGTAAAATGTGTGCATTTTTACAAAAATTATAATCTAATTGAGACAGTTCAAAACTTGAGGACCAAACTGAGATTTTCACACAAATATTAGGACCAAGGGAGAGTTTAAGCCTAAATATATTTCAAAACAGATAAACATTAGTATTTTTAAAATCAAATTGATTTATAAGGATAACAGATTAGCTCAATTGTGGTTGAATTGATAATAGCAAAATGTATATTTTTTAATGTTATATTAAACAATAAATTGTCTGCGTATGGAAGTTGAACTTTAATTGGATTGTTTCATCATCTCATGAGACGGAAATCACTGTTATAAATTTTTTATGTTTAGAAATTCAAGCTAGCATTTGATGAAAAGGAACTGATTTGAGTGGCAGAAAAATTACAGAAGAAAAACCAAACTTCCTGAAAACATCAGTTTGAAAACTCGATCACTGTTGATTTGGTAATGAGCCATACATTGATATTCTTCCTATAATAACACTTGCTTCACTTGAACTTGAGAACCAGCAAGTGATAAGGTCCTGCAGTGATGTGTGTCTACTAAGGGTACAAAAATAACAAGAAAACAACTAGACTATTGTACTTTATTCTTCATAATCTCAAAGCACGAAGTGAAGAAAAGTAGAATTACAGCTAACGATGCTGCAAACTTAAGTGACACTAATTGTAAATCGAAAAGAAATACTTAAAAAAAGTACAACATAAAAATAGTTCCAGTTCTAGTCCAGTTTCAGTGGTTGCTAACCAAAATCTGTTTATGCTTTGCCATTTGCCATAGATGCTCCAACAGGGTTAAGATCATCCCAAGCCTCAATCCAAGAAACCATGGCATCTGCCAGCTTGTCAATGTACGTATGTGGTGCATTCTTTTGGAAGCACAACATTCTGGAAGAATGGAATAATGTCTTCCTGCCAGAATATGCCTTTGTACTCTTTCCTCAGGTTAACAAATGGGTTGCTGGCCTTGCTGTGATAGATGATCACCTGAATCACCATCATCAAAGTATCTCATTTGTTTTTTTGCTATATAATATTCATATAGATGTATTTTACAGTATCAAGCATGTTCACAAAATTGACAATGTAAACCATGATGATGAAAATGAAAATCAAGGTAAAAAAGAGAAAGAACAATGGCAAAAACCAAACAACAAGACGAAGAGAGAAAAACCATATGATGAAAAGTGAAAAGGGAGAGAAGTTATATACTGTGTGTTCATAAACATACGTGATAAAAAGGATAAAAAGAAAAGGAGAGTTTCACTTGCACCTCCAAAATTTCAAACAATCTCTATTTTGCCCCTAATTAAGAACGGTTCTAATCTGTAGAAAACCGAAAAGAATCTGGTCAAATATTCTTAAACAGTTTTCTCTCACATTTCCGAATCTCACCATCTCTTTTCTCATATTCAGTTTGCTCTCTTTCGCAGCAGGCACCAACTTCCATTTCCTCATTTTCGGATTTCAGTTTTTGTTTCCTCTTTGCTTTCTATAGCAGGCACACAAGCACAACTTCCTGTTCTTCTTTGTTGAGCTTCTTTTTGTTGGTGCAGCTTACGTTAGGATGGCAAAAATATCCGTGCGCATGAGTATCACTGGTAAAATTTATCGCGGGTAGTATCTGTATATATTTACTATCCACAGATAACGGGTAACAGGTATTTTAATATTTATTTTTAAACGAGTCGGATACAGGTAGTATACTATATATATTTTTATAGTATCCGTTACTATAAATAATAAAAAAGTTAATTTATATATATTTTTATTTAAATTTAATTAAAAATTAAATTAAATTATATTTTATTAGGTTAAGTTTAATTAAAATTAAATTTTAATTTATATTTAATTTAATTTATATTATTATATATATATATATAGGGTTAAATATGTTTTTAGTCCCTATACTTTGGGACGATTTTGGTTTTAGTCCATTTTCAAACTATGGTATAATTTAGTCCTTCAACTTTAGAAAACTCTGGTTTTAGTCTTTTTTACCAATTTTTTTAACTTTATTTTTTGTTTCAAACACGTTTCGTTATAGCATTTGGATTGTTTGCACTGTTTGACACATTTGTGCTTCAATGTTAACTAAGAAACATGCTTGAAACAACAAATAAAGTTAAAAAAAGTTGGTAAAAAAGACTAGAACCAGAGTTTTCTAAAGTTGAAGGACTAAATTGTATCATAGTTTGAAAATGGACTAAAACCAAAATTGCCCCAAGGTATAGGGACTAAAAACATATTTAACCCATATATATATATATATATATATATATATTGTAATTTTATTTAAATTTTCTTTTAAAATGTATAAAATATTTTTTTTACGGGTATCTACGGGTACCCGCGGGTTTTAAATTACCCGTAGGTACTTTTTAAACTGTATCTGACGAGTAACGAGTAGAATTTTATCCAGCGGGTCGGGTTGCGAGTAGGCACTATCCGTGCCCGACCCGACCCGTTGCCATCCCTAGTGCAGCCAGACACACAAGGCACACAACTTCCTCTTCTTCATTTTTCCTTCCTCGCTCTTCGTTCTTTATTTTTGTTCGTCAAAGGTTGGTGTGTTTTTGGTTTGTTAAATTGGTTTTCAATGTTTGTAGATTTAGAATAATATGGTATGTGTTAGAACGTGTTTTGGAGGAGAGAATTAGTTGATTTGTTAACTAGTTTGAGAAATCGAATTTGGAAACGCGAAAAGCCTTTATCGTCTGTCGAAATTCGATTCGGCCTTCATCAAATGTCGAAATTTGTAGAGTTGGATATACGACAACTTCCTTACGGTGGGAAGGAGGCGTCTAGTATCTTCTTACGAAGAAGACAAATCGTGTGACGCTCATTGGGACTCGTCGAGGTAGGGTTCCAACCTCGTAGAGGTCAAGACACACTTGGATGCCCTGACATGTTATTTTGTCATGTGGTATCCTTATGAGTCACATCAGGTGACTCATACTTTATACAACATTTGTATGTTCTCTGGATGGATCGGGATTGGTGACACGCTATGCCGACATTTCCCTAAGCGTGTCTTGAGGCAATTCGAGTTTTAGCAGTCCATCCCACGAGACCTATTGGTTGTTGGAGATGCAGACATAGTGGCCATTAATGATGCGTGGTTGCACTTTGGACATCACGTTCTTAGGGTTCTATTCATCGCCAGATTCTCATCTGATTGTGTGGATGATTACCTTGAGTGGTTTAGGAGGATATCTGATACGCGGGGCCCAAGCCCACCAAATAAATAACAACCCAAGAGCATGGTGAAGGGTAAAGTGGACATTGCTACATAAGGAGGGGTATGTTTATCATCATAGGGGTGGCATTAGTAATTCTTCCCTCCATATGTACGGAATCACTTTTCACGTGTTTCATAAGGCTTTCTAGAAGCCAAGCACCTTTAGCACATGTTGATTAGTTGGCATCAGATGGATCTAGGCATTTTCCTTGATGAGGCCGAGAGGTTCATNTATAAAACCTCTTGGCATAGTTTGTATCTTTACTTTTGGATTTATATTGATGAAACTCTGCTGAAATGATTAGCAAGTTCTTCTCCAAGAGTCATCTTCTTAGCTTGATCTCCATTGCAACTTTCTTCCACCTTGGAAGCCTTCTGAGTTGTGAATCATCTCTCCAAGCTAGCCTCCATCTTCCCTCACCATAAACACCTTCACTTCGCTGCATCCACTCCAAATTCTCCAGCCAAATCTGTTCCAAGATTACCTTCAGATCTGCAACTGCTGGCCGTACTGTTCCATTGGCTCCAACTGATTTCCAAGCTCCAAATCACTTCCAATCTCACGGCATATTTCCAGCACATCCCCTTGGATGTATCAAGTGGTATTCAAAGCATAGGTTCTAACTTGAACCGTGAGATAAGTGGCTCCTTCTTTCATTTCCAAACTGTCATTCAATTTCTGCTATGTCTTGTTGTTTTTCTGAATTCTGTTTCTGTTTCAGCATCTATGATGTGTTTAGGCTTCTATGTTTTGAGTTTTATTGATACCAGTTGTGTTTTCTTGAGTCTTTATCATTTTCATTCGGTTTTCCTTACTGATTTTGAGTCATTTTCATGATTTAAGCATCATTCCAGTTTTGTTTGAGGTCATGTCAGTTTAATTGCTTTTACTGTCTTTACATCTGGTTTTTCAACAAAGTTTTGCCAAAACCAAAGTGTTTGGATGTGGCTACACCGATTAAGAGCAGTGAACTATTATGAGATGAGCTCAGGTGTTTAAATTTGGCCAACCAAAATCAGATCTGTTTCAAATTTTGAGTTCAGTTTTAAAAAAAAAAATTTGCTGCAGCACGTTACTGTTCATTTGGTAACTTCAGAGTTACTGTTTTATTGAACAACAACTGCATGAGTTAATGCCTGAAACATTTAGCCTTGATTTCCAATTGGTTCTAATCTTGAAATGTCCAGTGGTAATGCCTAAATGCAGTAAACCGATCTGCACCTTATCTTTGTTTAACAAATTCTTTATAATTTGAGTTGGATTGGTACTAGATCATTGCCAATCATTCTTAAATTGATTCTGCTGTTTTGAGCAACTTTCAAATACCATTTTCAACTCATCTATACTGTTTTCAACTCAGAATTAAGGCTAATCTGCATTTTGACCATTGGAGTTGTGAATTTGAGTGAAAATTGGTACTGCACTAGGCATATTCTGTTATATGTTGTTTTGATCCATCAAATCCGATTCAACAAGTCTTAATTCATTATTGAAACATGTTTGAATCATTGGAATGAGTATACAAGCAGTACTGTGCATTTGGTATATAGCAATGGTCATTTTTACTGGGCAGAATTGGTGGTGACCGAGAGCTATGCATCATTTTCTACACTTGCATTGATTTTCTGTTTGATTCAATAAGAATGGATGTAGCAAAAGCCTTTGGTCCATAAAATATTAAAAGAACAATTCCAAAAGAGTTATTAAAGCATTAAAAGGCAGAATAGGACCAGTGCATCTTGATTTCGAAAATCTGTTCTGCACATTGAAATTTGCTGTCAAATTTATGCAAGTTCATTGAGACCTTTTATCAAACAGTTTGGTCCAATCTTATGGCATAGCTTATTCGTGCTTAATTCTGAATGCTGGTCTTTTCTTGTGTTTTAAATCTGTTCTAGAGCTATTCTTAGGCTCCATTTGAAGTGCCTCCGTGTTTGATACCCTCTTCATTGCTTGATTTTGAGTTTTTGAACATTCTGCACACCAACTGTTTGACGTAAAACCTGGTGTTGCTGTCTTTTGGCTGCGAATTTTCTATCAATTGTGGTGATATTTTCTGTGGCTAATTGGTTTGCTGGATAGGTGATTTGTAACTCAAAGGGATTACCAAAAGTGGAAGCATCAAAGAAGGTTCAATGATGAGAAACAAGTGCAAGGAGATGGCCCTTGGGAAAAGAAAACCGTGACCTGTTGTTGCACCAGCAGTGCTGAAAGTTGTGCTACAGCAACACAGCAGACTGCATCAGTTTCTGTTTCTGCAGAATTTTATTCCAATTTGAGTGCTCACTTGCAGCTGAGAGATTTGTGGGTGAATCCAGTAGATTCAAGCTTCTTTGAGAGCAACCAAAGCTGCACACATTCTTTCCTTAGCCTATTATAATTTTCCTTTTCCATTTACCAAGTTTCTTTGTAATTTTCATTGGTTTTTGGTTGTAAAGGGCCAATTCAAGCAAGTGAGGTGGTAAAGTTCACAAGTTCTCTTCCCTCATTTGCTAACTAAACTCAAGAAGTCTCACAACTTAAAATTGGGTAGTCGGTGAGTGTGTCTTAGATCCAAAGTCTAAGCCTCACCTAGGAGACCTCACCTTTACTTTCCATCTTTACATTCAAGCTTTCATTGCTTTTCATTTGAGGACTAGGAGCGCGCGTAAAGTCCGAAATTCTAGAGTCCCAATTCTTGTTTTATTTTGTTTTTTATTTTGCTTTTGAGTCTCTCTTGTGATTTTAAAAGTAATCTTGCAAGTAACAATAACTAAGTGAGTAGCCTAGAACAATTTTGGCAAGGACAAGGCTTGGTACTTAAGCAATCCTAGTGATTCACCTCCCTTACCTGGAAATT
>NC_028357.1:20629448-20633731 GCF_000741045.1 Vigna radiata var. radiata
GTTTTAACATACCTAGTTTGGGAAAAAGAAATTAATCAAATGCATCCTGATCTTCTTAAGCAAAGTGAACTTGAGTCTTATAGTACAATTGTTCTTTCTAGAGAGTGTGAATCTCGTGTTCTTAGTTTATATCTCTCTAGATTAGAAAAGCATGCACTAGAGTGGTGGGATGAAAGGCAATATTGGGTTATCAAAGGTAGAAAATCCACCATTGAAAATTGGTATGAATTGAGATCATGCATGAGAAGAAAGTTTGTGCCTCCAAATATTCAAAGTAACTTAGAACATATGAGAGAGCTTATTAGAGAAGGCAAGTTATTCATTCAAAATTTAAGTGGATTCAATCAAAGGGAAACAGAGTTTAGAGAAAAACTCATGAAGTTCTTGAATGAGGGAAGTAAAAGGAGATTTGAGAGAGAACATAGGTAATTACAAGAAAGAATAGAGAGACAAGAGAGAAGCAGAGAGAAAACGAGAAGAAGAAAGAGAAAGAGAGAGAAAAAGAGAAAAAGAGACAAGAGAAAAGGAAGAAAGAGAGAGAAGAGAACAAGAGAGAATAGAGCAAGAGAGAAGAGAAAAAGAGAAAAGAGAAGATGAAGAAAGAAAGGAAAGAGAAGAAGTGAGAAGAAAAAGAGAGAAAGAGGAAAGAGAAGAAGAGAGAAGAAAAAGAGAGGAAGAAAGAGAAGAAGAGAGAAGAAAAAGAGAGGAAGAGGAAAGAGAAGAAGAGAGAGTAAAAGAGGAAGAGAGAATAAAAGAAAAAGAAAGAGAAGAGAAAGAAGAAATTGAAAGAAAAGAAGTGGAAGAAAGTGAACAAAAGCAACTAAGAGCAATATCTCCTCCAACCATAATGGAATCAAAACTATTAAGGGGAGGTTTTCTATCTTTTCACTTTTCTTCATTTATTTTTGAAATTCCAAAATCTCACTTTTCTTTCAAAGAATTTGCCATGCCATCTTTAAAAATGATAAAACCTTCAATACATGGCAATTCACAACTTGGGTTAGGGATACTTTTATGGGTACCACTAACTCAAGAAACAAATAAAATTTCAAAAGAAGAAAGGTTTCTTCATAGTATTAAATTTGAACATTTTAAAACTAATTAGTGATATGTTTAATGCTTATTACAGGTGGATATTTGACCCTCGCGGAATTCTAGTGAAGTCTACAAAAATAAGTCCTCAGGCGAACCATCAGATTTGATGACAAATCCTTTCCAAGGGGGAGGAGATGATACGCGGGGCCCAAGCCCACCAAATAAATAATAACCCAAGAGCATGGTGAAGGGTAAAGTGGACATTGCTACATAAGGAGGGGTATGTTTATCATCATAGGGGTGGCATTAGTAATTCTTCCCTCCATATGTACGGAATCACTTTTCACGTGTTTCATAAGGCTTTCTAGAAGCCAAGCACCTTTAGCACATGTTGATTAGTTGGCATCAGATGGATCTAGGCATTTTCCTTGATGAGGCCGAGAGGTTCATNTATAAAACCTCTTGGCATAGTTTGTATCTTTACTTTTGGATTTATATTGATGAAACTCTGCTNAAATGATTAGCAAGTTCTTCTCCAAGAGTCATCTTCTTAGCTTGATCTCCATTGCAACTTTCTTCCACCTTGGAAGCCTTCTGAGTTGTGAATCATCTCTCCAAGCTAGCCTCCATCTTCCCTCACCATAAACACCTTCACTCCGCTGCATCCACTCCAAATTCTCCAGCCAAATTTGTTCCAGGATTACCTTCAGATCTGCAGCTGTTGGCCATACTATTCCATTGGCTCCAGCTGATTTCCAAGCTCTAAATCACTTCCAATCTCACGACATATTTCCAGCACATCCCCTTGGATGTATCAATATCCCACCCATACATTATTCCTACTACCAATGAAGACCAACCAAGTCTTACTGCTAGACTCCGACGTGATATTCCAGACAAAGTGCCGCATCGTCGTACATCGCCTTCACATTATGGTTTGCTGGTATGTTTACCTACATTGTTTATGTTATATAATTTTCTTGTGATTGTTTATTTATTTGTGTGTCACTGTTATAATGCAGGGTACAGTGAAGCAAATGGCTAGAATGCTATAGTAGATGATATCTTACCGAGAAGTTACCGAGGGGACCATAGCATACACTCATACACATGAGCTCCTGGAATTAGCTCAAACATCCATTGTAGAACATTCACCTATTAGGAGATCTGCAAGGAATGTTCGTGGCAAGAATGTTTGTGGTAGAAGATCCTCTTCATCTGGACAACTTTCTTAATAGTATTGTCTTGTATTATGTAATTATTTTGGATGAACTTTTGATGTAATTTTTGTACCAAAGCAACATTAAATTTTATATATGCATGATAGTTATTGTTTCATTACATATTTGTCGACAAAAATCATGAATCTACTAAGTCAACATAGGAGATAGTAACGTCCATCCACTCTGAAAATGTTTGCATCCTACTTATATACGAATATGACCACATTTGCGCCTCTAGATAACAATGGGTTAAGCATATAATATCTAGCACAGGCAAAGAACAACAATCTTTTAGTTCAACCTATAAAATCAATATTAGTAACAAATGTTATTTTGAAATTAAACTTAATAATAATAGCATTACCTATACGAAATGATTTCCATTGACGTGTCCTATACATATTAAGCGATGTTGTCTTACATCAGAAGGCGGTCAGGTACATAGTGGAAAGATCGTATAATTTTGACTATATGAAAGACACACTAGGAGGACATTCTAACGATTAACAATTTCATAACCAATGTCTCGTATAGTCATCCACTTGGTTACATTAGCTTGTAACGAATGAAATAAATTGTTATCATATAAGAAATAAAACAAATAATAAATAGGTTGTCAAGTATAGGAACATGTACCCCTAAATGTGACTCCACCAATAAAGACCTCATCAACTCTTTTAGTCGATCACAGTCTCCCACTAGTGTCGCATATTCATCACGCCACTGACTAAGTTCTCTATAAAGATCTTTTCGGATAATGGACCATGAATCTTCCCCCAACCTCAATGATGCAACAATGCATTTATAGCCACAATGACCATTATCAACCACATCAATAACATTGACAATGTATGGGTGACAAATAGGATGGAACTACTCTATCATGGGTATTCTCCTTCATTGACAAAGTATGCAGTTTGATTTTAATTCATTTTTACAAATTTCTTTTACTTAAAAAGAAAATCAAAAGACACATCAGAATCACATACATCAAATAAGCTACTCCACATCATTTAAAAATGAAGATTAGAATGTCATGTCAACCATACACTAACGTTGTTGGGCCCAATTTAATGGTAAGGGCCTAATTATTTCAATTTTCACAAAATAAGGACCCAATTGAAACGCCAAAAAAGAAGGACACCTATTTGAGATTTTGGACGAAAATAGGGACCTACAGAAACATTAAACCAAAAAAATTAATACGTAACAACCTCATTAATTATAAAGGTATTTATGAAAATTAGAGGTGCATGATGAAACTTTTAGAAATACAAGATAAAACGCCCAAAGAAAAGTAAAAAGGGAAAAAGAAGTGGGTATTACTCCCTTCAACACCACAGTTTCTTCCTCCACCTCCCCAATTTATTTTTTTCCAAAAATATCCTTAAGTTAATTCTTTTACTTTTACCAGTAACTTTTTATACTTTTAATTAAAAAATCCTAATTTTATACCCTCCTTCCAACGTATACCACACTCACCCCCTCTCTCTCTTCTTCGTTGATAACGGTTCAAAACACCGTTATTTGTTATATGATTTTGATACTAAAAGCTCCATTTTTCACTTAGAAACTTGCTTCGACTCATACTTTTTCAATAAATTGTGTGAATAAGAGAGTTGAGGTTGATTTCAATGGTTTTATGACTAATTCCCCTTGTTTTGACAAAGATTAAGGTAATACAAGAAGCAGAGAGGAAGAGCCAAGAAGATGAAGCTCAGAAGGACTTAAAAAGGCACCAGAAGGAGGGAAAGCACGAAACCCGGGCGACCAGAAGCGAAGCTTGAGCGTCCAGAATCGACGTCTGTCGCCAGGCGAGGACCATGGTCGCCTGGTGATAAGCTATCGTTGGAGCTATGAAATTAATACTACTATTCAAAGCAACTTCAGTATTGCCAAGTAGTATTCGAGATAATAGATAAAGTAACCCTGAGTCGTCTCCCAACGAACACGGAATTGCTTTCGAATATTTGAATCTTATGAATGCTATGCAATGCTTATGAATAAAGTGAGAATGTTTAAAGA
>NC_028357.1:20634551-20640309 GCF_000741045.1 Vigna radiata var. radiata
TTATATCTTCCAAATAACTAAAAGATTTAGATAATTATAACATTATTTGAAAGATATTTTCTGTTGATATTTCCAAATTAAATTAATTCAACAACTAAATTTTATCTTCAAGCATTTCTGAATTTTGCAAAATTGTAGAACAACCTTGACAATTCCAATATTTACACTTCAGCCCCTTCAGAATTCTCTAAAATTGCAAAAGAAACCCCTGTTTGACCAACTTTGACCAAAGGAGGCACGTTGACCAGTTTTGACTTCAGGAATGCCATGGCCAATCAGGGGTTGACACGTAGCAGCCCTTTTTCTCACCCAATTAGGGTTTCATATTGTAATTTCCCTTGCTCATGCATCTTCGCCGTGAAGGAAGAATCGCGAGAATGGAGAAGGTGACTTTCGAGAACGTGGTGGCACAATTGGGTTTCTGGCTTTGGTTCTTCTGGTTTCAATTTGTAGGTGGAGACACGAAAGAGGATAAAGGAAACTCGCACATATTTCTTTCGAAAAGGATTGATGGCGGCACGGTGATGATGATGAACTCGCGATGAAGGCTGATGCGATTCTGGGTTTCTTGTGTTCTCTGGAGGTTTGGGGTAAGCGAGGCAGAAGCGAACGGGTTTTGCGGTTGAAAGGGAAGCTTCTCCGATGGCGCTGCACATAGTGATTTTCTAGGTTTCTGCAGGTTGTGAGATGGCGGATCTCGCGACTTGAGGGTTTGGATTCTCTGCTTCTGCATTTCTGCATGGTGGCGCATGGAGAGGATCGAACCTGCGGGGCACGACGGCGCGACAAGAATGGTTGAGGAGAGACCGTGATGGTTGTGTGATTTGCACGAGAACACTGATGCAGATTCTTTATTCCGCCGTCGAGTATGGTCGTCTTGCGATTTGGTTTGGGTTGGACGCGAAGATGATGGTGTTGTGCGACGGTGGCTTTGGGGTTTGATGGCCATCGACGTGGTGGTGATGAGTGGTTGAGGCGTTATGGTGGCCGGATTTGGGTTCTGGCGAGGATGGTGGCGGCGGCCATGGGTGGCCAGGGTTTGGATTTGGGAATTAGGGTTTCTGTTGGAGATGGTGATGACGTGGCAAGATGGGCTAGGTGGCATGTTCTGAGTGGTTATTTGGTGTGCAGTAGGATCAGTGACGTGGCATTATATGGGTGGTTGGATCTATTAGTGGTAGGAGGGGTGTGTATAGGAAATTAGGGGTTACAGGAGAGAAAATGCTTAGTGTTTGGGCTTAGTTGTTGGCCTGGTTTAGAAGAGAGGGGTGCATGTAGGGAAATTTGGGGGTGCAAGGGTAAAATCTGACTGTTTGGCCCATCTGTACATTATTTTCCAAACAAAACCTGATTTTGGGTTTTAAATTGCAATTTGGACCAATAAAATTTCAATTTCAGCTGCACAAATAAATATTAGAACATCCAAGAATAATTTATGCAATTAAAATTACTTTTTAAGTCCCTTTTATTTCCAAACATGCAAACTTCAATAATCCCAAATCCTCTTCAAATCAACCATTTAAGCACAAATATTCCATCAAAAATTTGAATTTTAAAGCATAAATGTGGGCATAAATATGCACTCATTACACCCCCACACTTATCCTTTTGCACTCCTGGGTAAAATTGATCAACTTCAAAACTTTGTTCTGGGTCATTTTATTCCATATTTGCATTTGGATCAAAAGAATGAACATCACCGGACATAGATCAAACATCAAAATATCACTTTGTCATGGACATGTAAATGAAATCACTTTATTCTTCACACATGAGTGAAACTTTTTGAATTCCCAAGAAAATCAAGTATGAAAGACAACACTCAAGTCAAAATGTATCTATTTCTCTCCAAATCTCTCAAGTGTTTTTGGCTTGTGTTTGCACTCAAAATACCCATGTAAGAAAGAGTAATGACACTTTATTTCAAAAACAACCTTATTTCTTGCTCTTTTTAGGAAGATTTTTTTTCTCTCCTTTTTTTTCATCACTTTTTTTTCAAAACTTCAACTTTTCATCTTCCTTTTTTTTTATATTTTGTGGTGAGACACTCTCCCACACACTTATTGATCACTTACTTATAACACAATCCATTACTCCTTCATCTTTCCTCAGATGAGGAACATATGATTTTCCTTCATTTTTTTCATTTGGCAATTACTGGAAATAAGAAAAACAGTCTTAAGGCTCAAAGGCGTTTCCAATGGATTAATGTTAAGGTAAGTTTATTTGGCCAAGTAGCTAAAACAAGAAANGCCTCAATCATATCAAATCATGCATATTCACCTCAGTTGCACAACACAGAATCAAGCTAAATATTAGAGTATCATCAAAACATGGGCAAATCACTCTAGAAAAATAGGTATGACACATGATGGTCCATCCTTATCATTAGGCTCAAAACACACATNGTTCAAATTTCTTTCACAAAAGATTTAATTAGGAAATTCTCAAGTTAACTCAATCAACAAATCATAAAAGCAATCCACTCATAACAACATGACTCTTTTTTATAATCCAGTTACTGATTCAAACTCTCAAATCCATTGCAAATCTTTATTAAAGAAAGAAAAGAAGAAGAAAAACGAAATAGGGAACAAATCAAATTGTTTCCCCACACCCCCACACTTAAACTATGCATATTGCTCAATGTATGCCTTATATATAGAATGCACAAAAAAAGTATGAGGGAACTTACCTCCTTCATGGTGGAAGGAATGCTAGTAGGACTTCATCGGAAAAGTCATCCTGGATCGGAATGTTAACTCTTCCCTTCTCAATACTACTAAGATGGTCAACTACTAAGTTGTGTGCCCCACTTCTGTCTTGAATAGGAGACAACTTGTCCTTCTCGTCCTTGCCATTGTGATTCCATCTTTCTTGGGAACCACATGTATAGGACCCACCCAAATGTTGTAACCCCCATCAGTTGAGAATTCAGTCTTCCTTGAGGTTGTCTCATTAGTTTAGCATCACTTGATAAGTCAATACAAAGCAAAGAATGATCTTTAATCGGATGCTTCCCAGATTCCAACACGTTGAAGCACACCTTCTCGTCTCCTATCTCCATTGTCAATGATCTTGCATGCACATCTATCTTGGTTCGTGTTGTCATCATGAAGGGTCTTCCCAAGATAATAGTTGTTAGATTGATTCCTTCTTCATCCTTCATGTCCAAGATATAAAAATTTGTAGGAAAAATTAACTTGTCTACTTGGACAAGCACGTCCTCAAGCACACCTGCAGGGTTAACTGTGCTACAGTTGGCCAGTTGAATGACCACACCAGTAGTCTTAAGAGGTCCTAGAGATAGAGAAGTAAACACTGATAAAGGCATTACATTAATGGAAGCCCCTAAATCTAGCATGGCATTGTCAAACTTTGAATTTCCAATAACACAAGGAATAGAAAACATACCTGGATCTTTGCATTTTCGCGGTATTTCAATATGCTTCTTAATCAAGCTTGACACATTTCTTCCCAAATTCACAACCTCATTATCCCTAAAACGCCTTCTATTTGTGCAAATTTCTTTAAAAAACTTGGCGTATTTAGGGATTTGCTTAACAACATCTAGCAAGGGAATGTTGATCTCCACCTTTTTGAAAGTATTCAAGATCTCTTGGTCTAACTCCTCCATTTTTTGTTTCTCGGCTTCAACCGATTGGGATATGGACGAGGTGGAGAATAAGATGAAGAAGAATTTTTAGAAGAAGAGTTAGAAGATACTAACCTGGATTTTTCAGTGGTAGTCTCAGGTGATGCGTCATTTGGTCCTCATTTGTCATCAACTTGTTCTTCTTCTTTCTTCTAATCTTCATCCTCTTGGGCTCCTTTAGGGCCTTGTACTTGCTTACCCGTTCTTAAAATAATAGCACTTACATTTTGTGGGTTGATCACTGTTTGTGCAGGCAACTTATTTGACTCCTTAGCCTCTAACTTTTCCATCCTCTGAGTCAAATCTACAATTGATTTCTTGATTTCTGAATTTTACTCAAGCATTGTTTTCATGAAATCTTGTAGTGATATTTCGGGTTGAGATTGTTGCCTTTGTTGAGGTAGAACATAAGGTTGCCAGTTCTGCTAATACCTATTTGAGGATGAGTCATGATAATTCTGGTATGGTCTGTTTCCTTCAAACGTGTTTGCAGCAAAAGCTTGAGATGGGTTTTCCATAGTAGTTTCCATCAAGCTTGGACATTCATCCGTGTAGTAATCAGTTGAAATGCAAATTCCACACTTCTTAGCAATTTGTGGAGTAGAGGTTTTAAACATACTTGCAATCTTGTCAAGTTTGCTTTCTAAATTATTTAATCTTTCATCTATCCTCCTTCCATAAATTACACCGTTTTCAATTTCATGTACTTCTTTCAACAAAGTTACTGAATTTTCTCTTGTTCCATATTGTTGATTGTCTACTGCCTTCCGTTCTATTAGATCTATCCTATCTTCTGGTGACCTGTCTAAGAAAGATCCTTCGCTTGAAGCATCTGTCCATGACTTATCAGTTGGACTTAAGCCTTCATAAAAGCTTAAAATGAAGTCTGTCATTTGGAGCTGAGGGCATGAAGCACATTGCTTCTTGAATCTTTCCCAATATTCACTGAGATTCTCACTATCTCTCTATCTTATATCTTGAATTTCCCTACGGATGGCAGATAGTCTGGATGCAGGAAAATACTTTTCAAGAAATAATCTTTCAATGGTTTCCCAATTTGTAATCTGTGCAGAGAGATAATACCACCAATCTTGAGCTGCTCCTTGAAGAGTAAAAGGAAAAGCTCTCATCTTCAGGCTTTCTATTGTGATCTTGGGAGATCTGAAGTTTTCGCACAGCATGTGGAATTGTCTCAAGTGCTTGTGTGGATTCTCCCTTGATAACCCATTGAACTTTGGTAAGGCATTTAGCAAGTCAGGTCTCAACTCCCACTCCTCATCAGGGTATTGAATGTTACTTCGGGTAACTGTATTGTGGGAGGTGGCTAACTGTCTAATGGTTCTCTGTGCCATTCTGTTTGGGTTAGGATCAGGTAAGGGATTGGATAGTATGTTTGTGACTGGAGATGATGAAAGTGGTATGGCTTCAAATGTAGGAAGTGTCCCCATAGTAGAACACACAAGTTTCAAATTTCTCCGCACCTCACGCAAACTCCTTTCAACTTCCGGGTTTATTTGATAGAATTCTCCCGGGTTAGCTCTGGTCATGCACTAAGTAGTCTGCTTGAAACTGTTTCTCTGTTTTTGATTTCTTTTATTCTTTTTTTTCTTTTGTCCTTGCTTTAGAGAAAGACTTCAAATGAGATAATAGAGAGATTTGTTTGGCTCCACTCCCAGGAAAGAGAGGTGCGTCACAATGGACAACTTAAGTACCAAGTCTTTCCTAGTCAGAGTATATTCAAACTAGCCTCAAGTATTTCTCAAGAGAAATTCTTAATTTAAGCTAGAAAAAAGATTTTGTTCACAAAACTAACTAAAAGCTACAAAATAAGTCAAACTAANTTAAATGTATATGCGTTAGAAAAAATAAAAACAAATGAAAATAAAAAAATAAAAATGAGAATCAAAATATTCAAAATACTTACAGTAGTTCCCCGGCGCCAAATTTGATAAGCTGTCGTTGGAGCTATCAAATTAATACTACTTTTCAAGGCAACTTCAATATTGTCAAGTAGTATTCGAGATAATAGATAGGGCTAAAGTAACCATGAGTCGTCTCCCAACGAACACGGAATTGCTTTCGAATATTTGAATCTTATGAATG
>NC_028357.1:20641234-20645344 GCF_000741045.1 Vigna radiata var. radiata
TTATATCTTCCAAATAACTAAAAGATTTAGATAATTATAACATTATTTGAAAGATATTTTCTGTTGATATTTCCAAATTAAATTAATTCAACAACCAAATTTTATCTTCAAGCCTTTCTGAATTTTGCAAAATTGTAGAACAGCCTTGATAATTCCAATATTTACACTTCAGCCCCTTCAGAATTCTCTAAAATTGCAAAAGAAACCCCTGTTTGACCAGCTTTGACCAAAGGAGGCATGTTGACCAATTTTGACTTCAGGAATGCCATGGCCGGGTTGACATGTAGTAGCCCTCTTTCTCACCCAATTAGGGTTTCAGATTGCAATTTCCCTTGCTCGTGCATCTTCGCCGTGAAGGAAGAATCGCGAGAATGGAGAAGGTGTATTGCTCATGCGTGTTTTTAACTTTATTTAAAGGATCCTAGGTCTCTAACTTTTGTATCCCTGGCAGAGAAAAGCATAGCAATACACTCTTTTCCCAATTCTTAGGCTTTCATTCTTATTCTTTCTTTCATTATTCATAGAGTTCCTCCATGTTTATGAGGAACTAATTTCTATTTGTTGTTGGGGATGATTTAACCTTGTAAACTCTCATGTAATTGAATTGATTCTTAATTCCATATGCTTTTCCATTAATTGTTAGAGTAATTCATTTGTTTCTATGCTTGCTTTTGTTTAACTCATTCATTAGCATGATTTATGAATTGCATGAGTGCCGGGAGGTTTCATACAATTCAGGCTCTTGTTGAATTACTCCTAAGAGTTATATTTCTCAGGGATGAGGGTATGAGTCTTGGTCGTCTTAATCTCTTGTTCTTCACCTCTTATTATCAGGAATGCTAGGAGTTGTATGAACTGGTAATTTGGGACAGGCTTATTCACTAAGGGATCAGGGTAGGTAATTTAGTGAGAGACGTTGGCATTAATGCATAAAGAAAAATTCTTATATACATGAGAAGGAACTTGGTGAAATCTAACCCCAACAACATATCCATCTTATATAAATCAACCTCTGTTCATCTTTATGCTCCTTTGCCACTGATCAATTGCATTTTTATTTTACTTATTATTTTTGCCCAAACCCAATTGTCAATACCCAATTTCGTCCGGGTAGTAAAAAAAAATATTTAGAGTTGACAAAAAGTAAAAAAAATAAAAAGGGGAGGACAGAGATATTTTTCATATAAATTTTTTTTAAAAAAAAAGTGTTTCTTGTTTATTTTCTTTCCTTTTATTTTTATCCAGCTCGTTTCGTTTTTATTTATTTTTTTCTCATGTTTATATTTTATTATATTTTGTTTTATTTTATTTTTATTTCATTTTGTTTTATTTTATTTATTTTACTTTCTTTTATTTTATTTTGTTCTATCTTATCTTATTTCTTTTTTTGTTTTATCGTAGTTCATTTTATCTTAGTTTATTTTATTGTATTCCATTTTTTGTTTTATGTTACAAAAAATAAAAAAATGAAAAATGAAAGAAAAGTGAAAGAAAATGAAAAGGAAAAATTAAAATTCCAAGGTCAACTCTTGAAGCAACAGTTGCAGTGCTCGGCCATACAGAGAATGCTTAGAATGTGTTTACACAGTGGCAGTATGAAAAAGGTATTTTGTTTCTTGCTGAAAATTCTTAAGAAACAGCACCAGCCATACATCGAAGGGGAAAGAGTCTTGAACAAGCATATGCCAACGGCAAAGTGGAAACACTAACGAAGAAAAAAACAAAGAGAAAATCCCAAGTCAGAAGATATGCCTGAGTTTCCAGGACGCAGGGGCTTGGGTTTGGTTTTTGAATGGGGCTTCATCACAGTAAATAAAAAGACCTTAGGACAGAGAGAGAACACTGGGGGGCAACAATTATTCAGATTCAAACACTTCACCACCACAACGAGAGGACACCCAACACCATTACTCACCATCAGATAATTTTAGAGACTCACCTCATTGTCAACCATCACCACGAAAGAGTAAAGGACCTCCCGGCCAAAGAGAGAGAGTCATTTGCCTTCATCTTGGTTGTCAACTGTGAACCTCTCATTCAACCTCCTCGCACCTGCAAAAACGTGGGATAACCAAAAAGAGAGCTCAATCAAAGAAAGTAGAGAGAACTAGAACCTAAAGAAAAGGTTATTTTTGAAGCTGCGAAGGTAAGTTTTCTCGTCTAAGCTTTTGGTCTGGTCTATATGAAAGCATGCTCCTCTACCATGTGCCTGGATATGAATGATGTGCTTGGGTATGAATGAATGATGTTGATAAATGTATATGGTTGCGTTTGTCTTCTTTATGGCATACTGTGTTAATCAAAATTATTAATCAAAACTGCCTCCACAACATAGTTTCAGCCCCTTCAAGATTCATCAAGCAATTGACAATAGAAAATAGGCATATATGTTCCCCCAACATCAAGATTCCCATACCCCTTTGGCACCCAAAAAACATGTGATAAAAAGCAAACAGAAGCAGTAGAGGCATTGATATCAAAATAGAAAAGAGAAGTAGTTTTCCCCATAGCAGTCCATAAGCGTGTCTGCTACGGCTGCTTTCCATCTGAAGATCATCCTCCACCTGTAGCAAGCACAATGAACAGACCAAAATCATAAATCCCATGCCCCCAGGTTTAAGGTTTATCCTTTGAAACAATCTAAGACCCCTGAATCAATCACAACCATGACAAACCAAACCAGACAATGAAATTATACCCTCCATGCCTTTGTCCATCTCCAATCAGCAACAATGAGATTGAATCACTAAGCTAGATACTCGCCCAAAAAAAAAACACAATAGAAAAAGAAATAAAACAACAAAACCAGTTCCTTCATCGTCACCTGTTCAGCCTCCATGGCTGTTTTCTCTGATCAAAAAACGGTGGAATCGCGTTGGCCGTGGCTGCGGTGACGGCGGCTTCCGTCTTGAGTGACGACGGCTCCAATAGCAAGTCGTATCACCGGTGCGACCTTGGCTCATGGTCCGATGGCGGCGACTGGTGGCGTGAATCGTTTGGATGCACTGCAGAAGGTGAGTTCGTCTTCCTCTCGCGCGAAGGAGAAAGGGGCAAGGCGGTGGTCCACCGTCATGGCCGGCGGCAGCGCCGGCGACGTCCTGGCTCTCGGTTTGCGGCGGCCAGTTCGGCTGAGACGAAAGTTTGTGTGCAGCGGGTGTCGTTCTTCCTGACGGAGGAGCGCCTCTAGGGTTTCTCGCTCATGAAGTGAGATTTGAATCTCCTGGGTGTTGGATGAAATGGAAGAATGAGGGAGATTGGGGAGAACCCTGATAAGTTTCTATGTTGGGCAGCAATACCCTGGGCCTAGGTCTAGAGGGTGTGTTCTGTTTGCACCCCTGTTTTCCACACTTGCACCCAATTTCTCTTGGGCTTCTGTTTCGTTGCACACTCCTTTTCGTTCCTGCACCCCCGTTTCTCACCTGTGCACCTCCCATATCCATTCCCTTGGCTTGGGCTCAGACTCATTCTGTTCCTAAAAAAACTGTCGGTATCGGAGGGGGTAATTTTTTAAAGTTTAGCGCAGCGGATTAAAAACTCAGAGAGCGTAAAGCGTAACAAGTCACAGTTAAAACGAATTTAGCCTTTTTTATAAAAAACAATTTTCTTTCAGAAAATTTACCAAGCAGATTATGTGCGTTAAAATAAAATGAGTGTAGGGCATAAGAAAAGCACACAAGGATTTTTATACTGGTTCGATTCAACAGAATCTACGTCCAGTCGTTAATCACTACAAATAGTGATTAACAGTTCCACTAAAAAAGGATTTAACAGATTACAATAAAAGGTACAGAAATAGAATGAAGGAAACCACTCTACCAACTTGAAGAGAACCTGCACCGGCAATCGACAAACGATTCACGTGCTTCTCCTTTCACAAGACCAGGTAGAGAGCCTTGCCAACTTGAAGAGAGTCCACTTCGACTATCGGCACACAATACGTAAGCCTCTCCTTTCACAAGACCAGGCAAGGGAACAAAGTAAACAAAAGCTCTCAAGAACGTTCCTCTGACTACTCAGTGTTCTAGCTTTCTCAGTTTACACAAAAGTTAAGTTCTGAAGCTTTCAAAAATCTCTTAAATAGCCAAGCACACTGAATGCCAAAGGTCAGCT
>NC_028357.1:20646260-20648957 GCF_000741045.1 Vigna radiata var. radiata
AAAAATATATTTTAAGGGTTCTGGCACATGTGTGATCGCACGCATCGTCCTTGTGCTAGAAAACTCTTTCTTTTCTATAAATAAAAATTAAAAATATATTTTAAGGATTCTAGCGCATGTGTGATCGCACGCATCGTCCTTGTGCTAGAAGACCTTTTCTTTTTCTTACGTAAAAATTACAGAAATACCAAAACATCTTTTCTCAAACAATCAACTTTTCAGCCAGAACTACGTGATCCTTGATTCTCCATCCAAAGTGGAGATACGTAGGAGCAAGGCCAGTCCTTGTCAGGCTCACTTTCCCAAAAATCCAAATTTTCCAAACGAACTTTCCAAACAATTCTCCAAACAAATTTTCAAACAGTTTAAAGAGCTATGTAACCCTGATTTCTCAGTCTTACTGAGAATACTAGGAGCAAGGTCAATCCTTGTCGGGCACAAAAAATTTAAAAATTATATTTTGTCTCTTTGGATTTTTGCTTTTTAGGGGAAATTAAACGTTTTGAAAACCACATCGAATTCACGTATTTAGTTAAAGGTACTGCCTTAGAGCAGGCGTCGTGGGGCTACTAACACCTTCCCCACACGTAACCGACTTCCGAAACCAGAATTTGGTTTTGTAGACCTTGCCTTATCATTTTACGGTTTTTCCGTAGTTTTCCAGAATAAACTATGGTGGCGACTCCAAAAATCTTTTTCAAAACACGTTTTCCTTTTTTTTGGATCGTCGTCATCCCGTCGCGATTTTCCGGTTGCGACACCAATTATCTCTTTTTATTTTTAAGTCTTAATTAATCTTGTTATCACACAACTTTTTAGTGCCGAGAGTCCTCTGGGATACGATACTTGGTCTTACCATTTTATATTACTTGTGCGACTCGATACACTTGCCGATTCAACCCAACATCCATCTCCCATTTCCGTCACCCACCCTCTCTCTCTTCTCTCTTCTCCTTTGTCTTCCTCCTTGTTACTATTATTACCATGGAAAATGTGGTTGGTGTCGTTGTTTGTGTTGTTACTACTACTACTCAAATATTTGCATAGGACCTTACATTTCACTACACTGCCATAGACATAAAACCCTGGCATGACCATTATTCTGACCACACTACGGACCAACTTTGAAGCCTTGTCCCCACCCATATCTTCCATGTAAACTGAATCAAAGTTAACCCCTTTGTCCACTCTGAAGAATGGCAGACTAGGATGCATCGATTTTGCCAGCAAGTGTAACATCCCGGTTTTTCGGAATGTCACGGTATAATATTTTTTCAAAACCTTTCTATAATACATTTAATTTACAGGCGAAATTATATCATGACTATAAACATCATTTGAAAATCTTAGAATATCACTTTTACATAAAAGTATCAAATCGGAAAACTTTTAAAAATAAATAATCAATCCCCGAACTTAGATATCCCAACTCTCACGTCAGCTACTTCAATCCAGTTTTATCTGTAATGTCATTTACTCCCGTACAAGTACGATCATCGTAGGTGGAAACCACATCCACAACTTTCAGGGTGAGCAACCAGAAACATCATAACACACAATAAAACATATTTCATTTTAATCACAGAGTAATATAAACATATAACATATTCCATCACAAGATCAATATCATAACCAATCCATTCATGACCCAATGTCATTTTCTTATACTGTGTCGTCATGACCTGTTATCACTAACAGGTACATGTTTCCTCAACAGGGCAATTCGAGTCGTCTTCCATCGCAACTTCCGACCTATCTCCCCGACTTCTCAAGGACTAACAAGTAAAAACACTGGCACTATGCGCACCGGTGCACTATACTAAGCACGAGCCGAAGTCTTTTGGGCGAGACATCCACCTCCCCGCGTAGAGGGAAGTGACACTCGAATCACTATCTCTTAAACGAGAGTCCAACACATCACACTCTTAACGTAGCGTAGTACGAAAAGCTCACACATGACCAACGACAGTACCAGGAAATAACATAGTTTCATGTCCACAACACAACTCAGTACACATTCTCAATAACATGCATTCCTCCTCAAATCATAAGATTTATCTCACCATTCTCAAAATATACAGTGTTCCCTCATCATAATGTTTAACATGTCTTTCTCATCACATTTCATACGCAGTCTCAACATTATACATTAAGTCACTAATCACAAATCACCAGATTTATAACATCACTCATAATAAGATACATATTGTTCCATAAACATGCATTGCTTACCAATTACAAGGCTCAAAACACAATCTCAATAATATTCGTTATCATATCAATAACAAACATTAACTCATCAAACACAGGATTTTACAACACCATATAAAACACGACTTCATATACAACACCACAACATTATATAAACATATTACTACATAAAATAAATCACCACAAAAACATATAAAATTATAACAATAAAATATCACCACAACATAAAATATTCTACTTTTATAGTTTATTTTACAGGAATAATAATCTATCAACCCTCAAATTATGAAAAATCACCCATGTCATCCCTAAACTTATACATACTTACTAACAAACCAACAAACTACTTTATTATTATATAACTTAATTTTATGAAAGCCAAAGGTTTATTCCCATGCCAAACTAAAATCTTGTATCATCTTTGTTAAGCCAATGTCCAATTAATATAGTATAGTAACGCTTAATTCTATGCTAGCTAAAAATAAT
>NC_028357.1:20649689-20651180 GCF_000741045.1 Vigna radiata var. radiata
CAATTTGGGTCACTTGTATATATATAAGTAATTATTAAATGTGTTAGGGCTATTATATTATATTAGCCAATTTCATAAAGTGATCTAATTAAAATAAATATGGCTAAGGGTATGTTTGTCATGAAAGGTATATTGTGTAGAGACCAGAAATAAATATAATTTGTTGAAGGGGCCAATTTATATTTATTGAAACTAAAGAAACCGTAAGAAGTTTAATTAAGGGGTCATGGTCCCCATCTGAGAGCATAAGATATATTCTTGTTTCTTTCTCTTTATCCCCATCAGAAGAGAAAATTTAGAGGGAACTAAGGGTGCTCTACAGAGGGAAGATCAGAGACTATTTTCAGGTTGATTAATTATTCCCAATGTCCAATTCAGGTATGCTTCCGTTCTATTATTATAGAAATATTGGGAACTGCTTTGGTTGTAGAATTTAATGCATGTGGTTTATTGCTCTTTATTGTGAATCTCTGGATCATAAATTCTAACAATTGGTATCAGAGCATGTTAATTTATGATTAAATTGCATAAACCAAATTTGGGAATTTGTAATTGATTACGAATTATAAATCTGTAATCAATTTTGTGCTTTAATTCTACGGTTTGAAAAGGAAAATTAACATCCAGAATTTCCAATTTGAATGTCTCTATAACCCTAATTTGGGAAAATTCCCAAATTTGAAACCCTAAGGAGAGATTCCTTTTCTGGCTTGCCTTCTTCGTTCTCTGGTGCTGTGCGTTTTTTTCTCGTGTTTCCGCTCCATCCATGGCTTCTTTCTTCTGGTTCGCTGCTTCTCTTTTCCTTCTTCATCTTCAACTTGCGATGGCGCAATGTTGGTGGCAAGGAGGTGAGCTGCTGGCAGTGGGGCTTCGCGAGGTTGGTTGCATTTGGTCGCCATGGTCTGGTTCTCTGTTTCAGACAGCGGCGTTCGCGACAAGTTCTTTGCGGTTCAGCGTTGACGGTGACGGTGGAGAGTCGCGACCTTGCTTTGCGGTCAGATCTGTAGAAGCTGTTTCATGGTAGCGCACTGGTCGTTGCATCAAGGGCACTCTTGCAGATTGAGGTTGGTTTTGGAAGTTACGAGATGTTGTCATGGTGGTCTCGGCAAGAACTGTTCGTGGTTGACGGGGACTTGCGACCCTAGTGCAACTGACGGCAAGGGTTTCTATGTGTACTGGGTTGCGGGCTGTGACCCAGGCCCAATTTCGGATAGTCCAATTTCAGATCCATCTTGGACTTTTATTTAATTTTTTTTAGGCAGGCCCAATCTGGTGCAGATTGCAGATTTAATTTTGGGTCATTAAATAAAATTAATAATTATTAAGGAATAAATAAAATTTAAATATTGGTCTTGTTTATAATTTTTTTTATGAGCTATTGATAATTAAGAAATCACCAAAGTGAGTCTTTTTTTATCTGGAGTAGTTTATAGAAAAATTATGAATGTTTGTGTTTATATATATTCATGCGAGTATTAGTCGGCCCAAAGG
>NC_028357.1:20659015-20660403 GCF_000741045.1 Vigna radiata var. radiata
GCATGCTATGAGGCATCAAATCAAGGAATATGGCTGAGAAACTTTGTCACAGGGCTGCGCATTATGGAAGGAATTGAAAGACCACTCAAGTTATATTGTGACAACAAATCAGCTGTATTATATTCTAACAACAATAGGAGTTCAAGCAAGTCAAAGCACATTGACATCAAGTTCCTAGTTGTTAAAGAAAGAGTACAGAGTGGACAGATTTCTATAGAGCACTTAAGGACAAACTCCTTGTTGGCAGATCCTCTTACTAAGGGTATTACACCAAAGGTCTTTCATGAGCATGTTGCTCACATGGGTGTTTTAGCTTTTGAGGAATCTTAAGTTTAGTGGGAGTTAGTCACTTTTGTATTTATGTTCTATGTTTGGTTTAATGTATGCATACATTGTCCTTGGATATTTTTGGTTTAATAAATATATGGTTTATTATTATTCAGATATTACACTTTGTACGATAAGGATATTATGTTGATCTCATTGAGATAAAATAAGGACCAGTTGAAAATAGACGTGTATAGATCACCTTCACGTAACTTTTCATGCTACACATTTCATGATGTATCCATGTCATTTGATTCTGTCAGCATTAGTGATCACTGTTGGTTTGGTTGCAATTGTTGCAATTAAAACTGTTTTGGTTCTACATGCGNATATAATCAATGGACGGGACTTCGGGATATACTCAAGGTATATAATAGCAATTTTGAGCTCATAAAATCTGACACATCTGTAAGGATTTATATGGATATATATATTTGTGACCAGTGGGAGATTGTTAGCAATTTGGGTCACTTGTATATATATAAGTAATTATTAAATGTGTTAGGGCCATTATATTATATTAGCCAATTTCATAAAGTGATCTAATTAAAATAAATATGGCTAAGGGTATGTTTGTCATGAAAGGTATATTGTGTAGAGACCAGAAATNAATATAATTTGTTGAAGGGGCCAATTTATATTTATTGAAACTAAAGAAACCGTAAGAATTTTAATTAAGGGGTCATGGTCCCCATCTGAGAGCATAAGATATATTCCTGTTTCTTTCTCTTTATCCCATCATAAGAGAAAATTTAGAGGGAACTAAGGGTGCTCTACAGAGGGAAGATCAAAGACTATTTTCAGGTTGATTAATTATTCCCAATGTCCAATTCAGGTACGCTTCCGTTCTATTATTATAGAAATATTGGGAACTGCTTTGATTGTAGAATTTAATGCATGTGGTTTATTGTTCTTTATTGTGAATCTCTGAATCATAAATTCTAACACAATACTCTTCGTCTACCCAAACTTTCGCTCCACTCACTCTCCCAACACCAACAAACTACCTCAATATATATATATATATATATATATATATATATATATATATATATATATAT
>NC_028357.1:20661861-20670948 GCF_000741045.1 Vigna radiata var. radiata
ATTATTTATCTAATAAATTAAATATTTTATTCAAGCTATTTGAGTCAAACATGTCGGTGAGTTAAAACATAATATAATGTTAAAAATTATAGATATTATATGTAAAAAAAAAGATACATGTATATAAACATTTTTCTAGAAATTTAGAACAAAATTTTACCATTTATTAAGTAATTTGAAAAGAAAAAAATATATTCAACAACGATATTGAATGAAACTTATTTAAGAAAATATATTCAAATTTAAGTCATGTAAATGCTCCATTAATGAGCCATGTAAATGTTCCATTAATGAGTCATGTAAATGTTGTAGAGAGAGAAAAAGAAAGATTGTTAAGGATACCGGAGAAGTGTAGGATATTTTTGGAATAAAAGAAAATAATGGGGAGGTGTAGAATATTTTTGAAATAAATTAAATTAATGGGGAGGTACAGGTCCCACTTGGGGAGGTGTAGGGAGCAACACCCTTTCTCGGATCTTACAGCAAGTGCATCGTCCACACGTTCTTCGAGGCCCCAAAGAAGCCCTGCAATAGGGGTTCCGACTAGACACGGTTCCAACCCAACATTGCAACAATCTCAACTCAACTAAAGTGCCTTGTTCCCTTGCTCTGAACCTCCTCCCACGTCAAACCCTAAAGCATGTTGAAGCACCAGAAACTCTCCTCGCACCGTTCGGTCGGGTTCAACACCGCATTGCAGGAGTTCTTTTGGAACCCTATGGTTTTGAATTCCTCGAAGAGCGTTTTGTTGAGGAGGGTCTCTAAGTAGAAAAGCAGGCTTCTGGGGTTCTTTGAGAAGGAGATTTTCACGTTGTAAGGTTGGAGCAAAAACGATACTTTGTCGTACGCCTTGCTTCCCATGTGCCTCAATTGCATGGTCAAGGAACGCTTCGAAAACCAACATCAAGAAGTGCTGAATCACCGCGTCCTGGTGAATAGAGTTCGAGCTTGTTGAGCTTCTTCTCGAGCTCCCCCATGGAATGTATGAGTCTAGAAGCTTCGAGAAGGAGAAGAGAGAAAGGAGGGGGAGTGAGGGTGGGTGATAGAAACGAGAGGGGGAGGGGGGGAGGGAGGGGGGAGGATGGGGGACGAAAACGCGAGAAGGAGAAGAAAGAGAGGGGTGAGTGTGGTATGCGCTGGAAGGAGGGTATAGAATTAGGGTTTTTAATTAAAAGTATAAAAAGTTAATAGTAAAAGCAAGGCTTAATACCTCTTTTAGTCCCTCTTTAGGGGAGCAATGTTCAATTGCGTCCTACCTTTTTTAAAAAGTTTAATGTAGTCCCAACTTGTGAAAAATGTGTACAATTAAATCCTTTTTAGTTACGGCGTTAAATATTTAACGATTCAATTGACACCGTGGATTGACATGTGCAACGTGGCTGTTTAGTTTCATAACGTGGCTGCCCAAGGGGTAAAGATGTGATTTTCATTAAAGTTAATGTGGCAGTGACAGTGATCCCAACCAGGAACCCTAGGGAGAGGTTGTCTCCCCCACACGCACACCGCCGGGGGCTGTCCACGATGTCCCCAACGCCTTCGAGCACCACCGGATCTACTGCCGGCGAAACCGTTTGTCGTCGCCTCCACCGAACTGGCCACCATTCACCGCCTGATGCAGCGCTAGCCATGGATCGGATTCTCCCTTTTCTCTTCTCGTGCACGAGAGAAAACGACTCCATGGGACGCGTGCTCCCTGCCACTGGCGAGACCAGCCACCGCCGATAACTAGCCACCACAAGCCGCCTCTTTCCTCTCCACTCAAGGGTTTCCTTTCTTCTATCTCAAATATCAAAAATCCCCACCAATGCCGGCGACTCTCACCACCATCGTGGTAGATGAGGACGAAAGTATTGTATTTATTATTTTTTTTAGAATGCCATTTACTGGTTAATTCTTCTAACATTTGATGTTCGGTCTATTGGGAATGAAAATGATGAGTGTGTTATATGGTTTTCGTTTTGTATCTATTGCTTAGAGGGTTAACCCTTTATTGGTGGCTTGAGGTGAACAGAGGCAAGGGGACTTAGTTTCGTTATCTGGTTTGGCTATTGGGATTCTTGGTGGTTGATGGGTGGATATGGGTTGCTGGTGTTAACAGAGAATGAAGGAATTAGTTGAAGCAAATTTGAGTTTCTTTTTGTTGAGATGATGATGCATCTACGAAGGATAGATTACTTGGAATTTGGACGACAATACAAGATATTGATTTGTAGGTTTGGGTTACCATTGACCCAATAAAAATAGAATCCTTGACGTACAGGAACCCCAAAAGGGGCCAAAAACATGAACTTTTTCGCGAAACGGGTTGGGAAAGCAAAAGGGGAGGAGCCTGTATAAGATCAGAGAGGAAGGACAAAAATGGTTTCACAAATAAGAAAGCAAGGAGATGAAGGGAGGAAGCTGTAGGGAGGAAGCGGTTGTGGTTTGGTGCGAGGAGAGAGAAAAATGAGAGAGAGAATGAAGATGAAGAATGTGAACGGAAATCTTGTTTCTTTTTTTTTTTTTCCACTGCCACGTTATCAAACTAAACAGCCACGTTGCACATGTCACTTCACTGTGTCAATTGAATCGTTAAATATTTAACGCCGTAACTAAAAAGGATTTAATTGTACACATTTTTCACAAGTTGGGACTACATTGAACTTTTTAAAAAAGCTAGGATGCACTTGAACATTGCTTCCCTAAAGAGGGACTAAAAGAGGTATTAAGCCTAAAAGCAAAAAAAATTTACCTAAGAATATTTAAAATAAAAAGATTAGAGAGGTGGAAGAAGAAAGCTTTGGTGATGAAGAGAGCAACACCCAAAAGAAGTAAGCCAAACTTCCTTATGCAGGCCCAAAATATATGGACGGCAAGTCTATGAAAGCATAAATCCTGAAAAAAGTATCTTCGCCTATTCATTTCCTTTCATATTTGAAATATTTTATTAAAAGCAACCTACAGAAATGATGAGTGTATGATAGGGTAACTGGACACAGTGGGATGATCGGTCACACCGGCAATGTGATCGGGTTTACTAATGGAGTAAAGGAACACATTAGCAACGCAGGAATTGTAAGAGTTAGTTGGATCGGGCGTGCCGACAGTATGGTCGGGTAGACCGGTGGTGTGATCGGGGCACAAGAGAGGGAGTTGGCATAATGCTGATGTGTAGAGATGCATGCGTAGATTAGGGCGAAAGTAGTTAGTTGGATCGGGCGTGCCGACAGTATGGTCGGGTAGACCGGTGGTGTGATCGGGGCATAGGAGAGGGAGTTGGCATAATGCTGATGTGTAGAGATGCATGCGTAGATCAGGGCGAAAGTCCCGGCGAGATATCAGAACACGTTACCAGTAGTTGCGTTGAGGGGCGAATTTCATGGGATCATGGGCCACTAAACACAGACAGTTACAGCCCATACCTTACAAGCCCTATCCAAACTGATCACCTATAAATAGGAGGGTAAGCAGTCAGGTAAAGGGTTGGATTTTTACTCATTACTACCATACTATTGCTGTAACCTTGCTGACTTGATCGTCGGAGTGCTAACTTGCAGGTTGCAGCCGTTCGGGTAAAAAGGGATAAGAATCCATAAACACTTTACCAAAGAGATTGAGTTCATATCGTCGTCGTGACATATAGGCGATCGGTGTCTTGGACCCCCATCCAAAACATTTTGGCGCCCACCGTGGGGCCCAAGATTCTTTTTTACGACCTAGAAACGACCACGATGGCAGGAGAGGTGCCTTTGCAGCTGTTGCAAGATTTGCAGCAACAAATGCAAGAGATGAGGGCGGAAATGACAGCATTAAGGGCGAAGCAGGCGAACAGGTTAGGAGGTCATTCTGATCAATCAGTTAATGTGGAGACTGTTCATTCAGATACCGGTGAGCAGCAACCTACCCAAGGCGAAAGAAGACGAGAGAACCGTAATCCTGCACCTAGCATAGGAGTTGGAGGAATCAACGGACAAGGAGTAGGTAGAGGCGAAGGGAGACCAGGGAGTAGGGCCGGAAGCAGAGGCGGAGGACGAGGTAATGGCCGAGGCGAAATTCCTCGCTGGGAAGAAAGGCAGCAGATTGCAAGGCGAGATCCCGAACATGCTGATCAGGCCGAAGGACTACATCCTTTCACGCCAAGGGTGATGAGGGCGGTCATACCAGAGAATAAAATGCTGCCTTCAATAGAAAGATATGGAGGAGCATCGGATCCAGTCAAGCACTTGCGGTCCTTTGTAGACGCAATGGCTGTGTATTCGTCTGATGAGCTGGTGTGGTGTCGGGTATTCTCTCTTTCCCTGAAAGAAGAGGTGTTAGACTGGTTCCACTCTTTACATCCAGGCACAATTGATAACTTTGCTGAACTCAGGCAATTATTCACTCAGCAATACGCCTCAAACAAGACGCCTGGGGTGACATATACAACTTTAGTCAGGATGAGACAAGGACGAGACGAATCCCTTAATCTGTTTATGGATAGATTCAATCGTACCGCTCGGCAAGTAAGAAATGCAGACCAGAGGTTAATTGTGAGCGCGCTGACAACAGCCTTGCGGCCTGGACCATTTTGCGACTATCTGCATGCTGAAGAACCTCAAAGCATGGACGAGTTACAGAATAGGCTAGCCAGTTTCATTCGAGTAGAAGAGGGAAGAGCACACCAACGGGGGAAAGAGGAAGTCGAGCCGACAAGTCGTACGGTGCGAGGAGGGGCCGAACATTCGTTCGGCAGAAATGACAGAAGAGCAGGTCCTAGGGGCAGGGATCAAAACAGAATGCAGCGGTACATAAACCACACTCCACTGAATGCACCCTGAGCGAGAGTATTGGAGGAGGCACTGAGGGCTGACCTAATGGCCGTGGTGCAAATACCTACACCGGCAGGAGCTGACGAAAGTAAATACTGTCGGTATCATCAAAATCGCGGACACACCACAGAGGATTGTGTTACGCTAAAGGACAAATTAGAAACCCTGTTCAAGCAGGGCACCTTCAGAGGTTTGTCCAAAGGAGAGGGTCATCAAGCAGAGCCAGACCATCATCAGCCCGGTGAGACCCTTATGTGAGAATTCAGCTATGAGCTGGTCGAAGTAGAAGCAGAAGTACCGATCGGGCAGTCAGAGGAGTAATTAACACAATATCAGGAGGATTCGCAGGGGGTGGTTCAACATCGGCAGCTAGAAAAAGACACCTCAGAAGATTGCATACCATCATGTTCTCAGATGAAGATTTTCACGCGCCTGATCTGGAGCAAGATGACCCGATGGTCATAACGGCCATGATTGCTAGATACCAAGTCAGCAAAGTCCTAGTAGATCAAGGCAGTTCGGCTAATATCCTCTACTGGAAAACATTCAGACAAATGGAAATATCAGAGGATGCCATTATGCCTTTCAATGAGCAGATTGTGGGGTTCACAGGGGAAAGGGTGGACACAAAAGGGTATGTAGACTTGAGGACTAGTCTGGGGACGGACAGAAATGCCAAAGAAGTAAAGGTGCGATTCTTGTTAGTGGAAGCCGATACGTCATATAATGTCCTCCTTGGACGACCTTGCTTGAACATGTTCGAGGCTATTGTTTCAACTCCACATTTAACGTTGAAATATCTTGCTGACGATGGGAAAGTATGTACTGTTCGGGCTGATCAGAAAATGGCTCGAGAATGTTACGCAGCAGGATTAAAGGTGAAGCCCCAAATGACTGCTTTTCAAAATAAGCAGTCGGAAGTCGCCATGATGGAATTGGACCCCCTAACCCATCTGGACGAACGGGTAGAGCCTTTGGGAGATATACGCCCCTTGATCATTGGGGAGCGAGAAGACCAATGCACAACCATTGGGCGTAATCTCAATACCGATCAGGCTACGCTGGTAGAAGAACTCCTAATGAAGAACAAAGATCTGTTCGCATGGACGACGGCTGACATGCCAAGCATTCACCCTGACATAATTTCTCATAAACTATCGCTGCTAAGGGACTCCCGGCCGGTGGCGCAGAAGAAGCGGAGGCTAGGCAACGAAAAAAGGAAAGCAGTGGACGACGAGGTAGCCAAATTGTTGGAAGTTGGCTTTATAAGGGAAGTGAAGTATACCACGTGGCTGTCTAACGTGGTTATGGTGAAGAAACCGAACGGGAAATGGAGAATGTGCACAGACTTTACCGACCTAAACAAAGCATGCCCAAAAGACACGTACCCCCTCCCAAGCATAGACGGATTGGTGGATGGGGTCTCAGGATATGAAATTTTGAGTTTTTTGGATGCTTATTCGGGATACAACCAGATCCCAATGTACCGGCTAGATCGAGAAAAAACAGCTTTCATAACAGAACGATCAAATTATTGCTATGATGTGATGTCGTTCGGACTGAAGAACGCAGGGGCAACTTATCAACAGCTGATGGATAAGGTTTTCCAAAACCAAATAGGAAAATGTATGGAGGTATATGTTGATGACATGGTGGTTAGAAGTCGGTCGGTAGAGGAGCACCTACGAGACCTTGAAGAAGTTCTCAACCAGGTGCGAAAGTTTGGCATGAGACTAAATCCTCTTAAGTGTACGTTTGGCGTTGCAGTAGGCAAGTTTTTGGGGTTCATGTTAACAACGCGAGTCATTGAGGCAAATCCAGATAAGTGCCGCGCCATTTTAGAAATGCGAAGCCCTAGCAATTTAAAGGAGGTGCAGAGGTTGGTGGGCAGGTTGACGTCCTTATCCAGATTCATACCCAAATTGGTCGACCGTATCCAGCAAATTTTAAAGGTAATGAAAAAGCAAGCTCAAGGGGAGTGGAACGAACGGTGTGAGATTGCGTTCACTGAGGTAAAGCAAATACTTACTAATCCGCCGGTCATGAGACGTCCTGATTACGGTCACGACTTGCACTTATTTTTGGCGGTCGGGGAAGAGGCCATCAGTGTAGCTTTGGTCCAGGAAACCCCAGAGTTCCGGCCTATATACTTTATTAGCAGAGTGCTAAAGGAGCCAGAAACACGATACCAGCAGCTGGAAAAGGTAGTTCTGGAGATACCATCGAGCTCTCTGAGTTTGGACTAAGATACGAACCAAGAGGATCGGTGAAGGGGCAGCATTTGGCAGATTTTGCGGCCGAATTACCAGGGACGGACACAGATCGTCAATCGTGGGTTCTATATGTGGACGGGTCCTCTGGTCATCGAGGAGGAGGAGCGGGAATACTTTTGGAAGGACCGAACGGGGTGGCCATGGAGCAAGCTTTAATCTTTCGGTTTAAAGTTAGCAATAATCAGGCTGAGTATGAGGCCTTGATTGCGGGGTTAGAATTAGCACGAGACTTAGGCGTTAAAGTGCTTCAATGCAAAATTGATTCTCAGTTGGTGGAGGGACACATGAACGGCACGTTTCAGATCAAAGACAATCAGTTACTCATGTACTTCCATAAAGCCAAACAACTTGCATCTTATTTTGAATCGGTGGCAGTGCAGCATATACCAAGAAACGAGAATCACAGAGCTGACAGGCTGTCCAAGCTGACGACCGGGAAAGAAAAAGGTCAGTTGTCATCCCTAGTCCGGCAGGTAATTTTCAAACCCGCAATTGATTGTTTACATATATCTGGTATGGCCGAACGAGACGATTGGCGAAGGGAGATTACCCTGCTAATCAAACGGCAAGAAGAGGGGATAGTCCTTCGGGCGGAAGAAGCAAAGCAAATCGCGAGATATGTCATCGTCGGCGAAGAACTGTACCGAAGGGGATATGTCACCCCGATGTTAAAATGTCTATCTAAAGAAGAATCCGACTATGTTATGCGAGAACTGCACGAGGGGATTTGTGGCAAACATGGCGGCGGGCGGTCATTAAGGGCCCGAGCTTTGAGGGCAGGATTTTATTGGCCTACAATGGAAAAAGATTGTCAAGTCTTCATCGCCAAGTGTTTGGCCTGTTAGAAGCACGGTAATATAATTCATACACCGGCAACTGCCCTGTCAGGCATAGTATCTCCATGGCCCTTCGCTCAATGGGGAATGGACATAATAGGACCGTTCCCGACCGGGCGTTCGCAGCTGAAATTCCTCTTAGTAGCAATTGATTATTTTACCAAGTGGGTAGAAGCAGAACCCTTGGCCAAGATATCCGCATCTCAGGTACAAAAGTTTGTTTGGAGATTAATTTGCAGGTTCGGTTTGCCAAAATATATTATCACTGACAACGGCCGGCAATTCATCGACAAAAAGCTGGTGGCATTCTACAAGGATTTGGGAATCACGCCTCTAACAAGCTCAGTAGAGCATCCACAGACGAACGGTCAGGCTGAAGCTATGAACAGGATTATTATTCAAGAGTTGAAGAAAAAGCTAGGGGAGGCCAAAGGAGCATGGGTAGATGAGTTGCAACAAGTACTGTAGGGATACCGATGCTCCCCGCACAGTGCAACTGGAGAGTCCCCATTCAACCTTACTTATGGTTCAGATGCGATGTTACTGGTCGAAGTAGGAGAAAATACACTACGAAGGCATATTGCTGATATGAATGAGAACGACGAACATCTCAGAAGCAATCTCGACATTCTACCCGAACGGCGTGATATGGCGGCCATTCGACTCGAAGCTCACAAAAGACTCATTGGTCGACGTTATAACACCAAGGTTAAACCAAGACAGTTTGTTGAAGGAGACCTAGTATGGCGACGAATGGGAGAGGCCAGGAAAGATCCTACGCATGGGAAGTTATCTGCTAATTGGGAAGGCCCATTCAAAATAAAGGAAAATTTGAACAATGGGGCATACCGGTTGGAGTCTTTGAGTGGCAAAGCTATTCCCAACACATGGAACATTTCCCATTTGAAGTTTTATTTTAGTTGATTATTATGTAATTTTTCCATTACTTGCAATTTTCTTTGAATAAAAGTAGCTTTGCCCACCATTCTATAATTCTTCCAAGATGGTTTATTTACTTCCGATCAGGAGGTAGGTGACGAAGAACGGGTTGAAGTTAGATAATTAACTTCACCTTGTAGAAGTCAGATAATTGACTTCCGATCGGGCGATAGGAGGCGAAGTAGAACGGGTTGAAGTTAGATAATTAACTTCACTTCATGGAAGTCAGATAATTGACTTCCGATCGGGAGG
>NC_028357.1:20671425-20674685 GCF_000741045.1 Vigna radiata var. radiata
AAGTCAGATAATTGACTTCCGATCGGGAGGAAGATAACGAAGAACGAGCTGAAGTTAGATAATTAACTTCACTTCATGGAAGTCAGATAATTGACTGACGATCGGGAGGTATATAACGAGGAACGGGTTGAAGTTAGATAATTAACTTCACCTTGTAGAAGTCAGACAATAGCCTTCCTATCGGGCGATAGGAGGCAAAGTAGAACGGGTTGAAGTTATATAATTAACTTCACTTTATGGAAGTCAGATAATTGACTTTCGATCTGGAGGTGGGTGACGACGAACGGGTTGAAGTTAGATAATTAACTTCACCTTGTGTAAGTGAGACGATTGACTTCCGATCGGGTGATAGGCAAAGCGGTCAACAGGCAAATAGTAAAGCAGAAGTAAAAGATATAATGCAACAAAGCAAGTCAATGTTTCATACAAAACGCAAACACGCATAGCTATTCTAGTGATGAACGAACGACATTCACAATCCATACAAAAGCCAAATACGCGGTTGAAACAGCATAGTGGATAACAGATTTTCTTACAAAACACACTAAGTACATAGAAAAGATGTGGATCAAAGTTATTTAGCACCCTCGGGTACAGCAGTTGCTTGGTCGGGAGGCGTATCTTCGTTAGTAGGTGAAACCGAACCACCAAGATCAACGAGATTCCCATCCACATAAAGTTTCATGATGTCAAAATCTGGATGTTCGAGGGGGGTATTGAAAAAGTAGTGGCATTGTCCTATCCCTTGTTGAAATCCAAGTTCACATTCCTGACAAACTTGATCTTCTAGGGTTGACTTCTCTTTCAGCAAGTTATCCCGTTCCGCAAGAGCAGTTCCTTTGTCCTTCAGAAGCTCGGCATTAGCAGACTTAGCCTTTTCAAGATTACTTTGAAGAGTGTCAACAGAGGACTGTAAGGCAGCCACTTCTTTTTGGGAGGCATCCAGGGCAGCCTTAGCTTTAATCCGGGCGTCCTCGGCAGCCTTAGTCATTTCTTCCACGCGGGTAGTCAAAGCAATATTGTCCTTCTTCAGATCGATCACCTTCTGATTAGCAGTTTCCAATTCCACCACCAGTAGAGGTTTAGTGGTACCAGTCGCGTAGTTCAAGCATATGTCGGCGCGCATCATCAATTCATACGCCATATTATATGCCTCGCTCGGTGTCATGCCCTTGAAAGGGGCTCGCTCTTCAGGAGTCAGGTTGAATTGAACCCGATCGGCCACATGCACTTGTGGGTCCAAAGGGCCGGTCAACAGTGGACCCTTCAATTTCGGGGGCGAGGGGGTCTTTTCAGTTGTTTTCCTTTTCTGTTTTGTCTTTTTTGGGGGCGGTTGGACCACTTTCACGTCCTCACTGGCTTCAACATTCACAATAGGAGAAACACCACCCGTCGATCCGGCTGCGGGTGATGCCAATGAAGTTCCTTCCCCAGCTTTCACCAACTTCTTCTTGCGGGCCATCAAACGTGCAAAGGCCTCGTGTTGCTCCATTCCACTGAAAAAATCTGCAACACAAGAGACAATTTAGACAAGTTAATAATCACCGCTCGGTTACAGAAAAAGGGCAGGATCTTACCAAACACTTTAGCCCTTAAAGTGTCATCATCCGTCCCGAGCAGTTCAATTAATCTACGGGACGAGGTCTTTCTTGGTAATAAGTCGACTTGGCTTATAACATCCAGCTCGGCTTCAGTCATATCTGTCTTGGGCCAGGAGTCAATTCGGTTAGGATTCTCAGTTCAATACAAGGGAAATTTTGGTTGGCCATCATCAAAAAAATATTTTGGCCAACCGGGATCTCGGATAGCTACTTTGCAAAAGTTCGACTTAAACTCTTTGTACGAAGAATTGAAGGGGGTAAACAGTTGCTTATCCTTTGCAGGAACTAAGGATATCCAGGATCGGTTTGGGTTGGGTAAAGCACGAAAGAAGTAAAGAAATGATTTGGGCGTTGGTGTAAGTACCAGCCCAGCGCATAGCACGCTGAATGCTTGCATAACAGCCCACCCGTTCGGGTGCAGCTGAACGAGGCTGATATTCAGTTCTCTCAACACGCCCATCTGAAACTCTGTAAAAGGCAACCTAACTCCTAAATCACGAAACAGGGTAATATATACATAGAAAAAATCAGCGGGATAGCCCTCTCGGCCATGGCAAGCTCGTTCGTTGGTTCGGCAGACTACGAAGGTATAATCATCTATATCCCTAAGAGTGGCTAAGATATCTATTTTCTCTAGCAGATGCCTAATTGATGCAGTCGATATAAAGTACGGGATATAGTTCTTAACCTCATGGGGTGCCCAGTCATACCCCTGTACTATGGGCGGAGGAATTACAGAAGTCCATATACGAGAATTATCATAATTAAAAGCCACCTCATTCCCGGACGAGCGGGAAGAGGTGGCAGAAGAAGAACCGGACGATGATGAGGTGCCTACCCCTTCATCATCATACCCCCGCCCTTCCCCCCTAGACCTATTGGATGACTGAGAAGATAAAGACATGTACCTGGACATACGACCGAGCTGGTAAAGAAACTGATCGGGGAACGCAAGCAGCAAAGCGCAGATGTAGACAAATGCCCAGGGACCACCCCTCTATTTATAGCTGCATAAAGCGGTTTCGAGCACACATCGCAGCCGTTCATAATGATGCAATCTGACGGTGTTGAGTTCGTGACGGTTCGAATTTCTATGCAGCAAACTGACCAATCAACCTGAATCGTTGATCTCGCGCTCATCGTAGGGCTCTCGAGGCTTCCGCTTTCAAATGTGTATTCCAAACGCTTGGGGCTTGGGGGGCTTATGTATGATAGGGTAACCGGACACAGTGGGATGATCAGTCACACCGGCAGTGTGATCGGGTTTACTAATGGAGTAAAGGAACACATTAGCAACGCAGGAATTGTAAGAGTTAGTTGGATCGGGCGTGCCAACAGTATGGTCGGGTAGACCGGTGGTGTGATCGGGGCACAGGAGAGGGAGTTGGCATAATGTTGATGTGTAGAGATGCATGCGTAGATCAGGACGAAAGTAGTCAGTTGGATCGGGCGTGCCGACAGTATGGTCGGGTAGACCGGTGGTGTGATCGGGGCATAGGAGAAGGAGTTGGCATAATGCTGATGTGTAGAGATGCATGTGTAGATCAGGGCGAAAGTCCCGGCAAGATATCAGAACACGTTACCAGTAGTTGCGTTGAGGGGCGAATTTCATGGGATCATGGGCCACTAAACACAGACAGTTACAGCCCATATCCAAAC